>NC_143058.1:41024019-41175833 GCF_052426305.1 Pelodiscus sinensis | reverse complement strand
ACCTTGGTGGGCAATATCTGTAATAAAGTGGTCTTTGTGACACTGAATTTGGATGAAAAGAGTGAAATAATTTAAACTCCTTGGTCAGTGATTGCTGGTAGTGGTACCCTCTTGAGTCATGCCCAGCAACATTGTACAAAGCAGATTCCTGCAAATTGTGGGAGCTGATACCAGATACTCAGAAGGTTAAAAGGCAGTGTAATTTGATCTATCCCAATATATAGAACAGAGACTTAGCCAGCCACAAGAAAAGAAATCAGAATGCTCTGCACTCTGATAATAAAGATATTAAAATGGTCAAATAGCTGGATGCTGTGTGATAAGCAGCTATATGAGATTGTGAAAGTCCTACTGAGAGTTTTTCCAATTGAAGACAAGTTGAAGGATCTAATCTATATTAGTCTGTACATGCCTAGCAGAGACACTAGAGTTATATTGGTAAACCCTCGCAGTGATCATGGACATAAGATGACAGAAGGGGATGTCAAAGATCCAGTTCATGAACTGTATATCAGTGGATGTTACACCAGTTTGTCTGACAGTCAGGTGTAAAATCATGAGTTTTGGAAGAAGTCTATAAAAGTTGCCAACCTTTGATATGGAAATGGCAAGATAGAAGAAGAGTTAATCTGTCTGCTATTAATTGTAATAGTCTTTTTGCAGATCACTGTTTGACAATTTCACAAGCTAATACCACCTCTGATAAACATTTAGTCAATACACTACAGTACTTTGGCCTATTATTGTCGCAAGATGCTAATTAAACATTAAGTATTGGATCATCTGCAGTCAGGCCAAATAGATATTTCATTTTATCACTGCATGTCATTAGTATCTAGCACAAGTTTGTTTTGAACTTTGAAGCAACAACCTTGCAAATTGCTTTAGCTACATCTTATGACAGTGATTTACTGTTTATTGCTCACAGCATCTGCATTTGTTATCCTTGATTAAACTGCTTTGAATAATCTGGCTAGGAATGAAGAAAAACAGGTCAAGATTTTATTTTGGAAAAAAATAATTGCACAATAAAACACATTTTACAATATTGAGCCCAGAAACTCTCTATATTCTATTTGTATTTAGAATTTTATCTTAAGCTTTAATACCTAAGTATACAGTAGGGCTTAAATATTTAATTATCATATCTGTAAGATATAATTTTGTTTGTTTTTACCATTTCCCTCAAATTAAGGCCTCTAGTTGGAAGCAGAGCCTTAGCTCCAAATCTGGGATCCCTATTTAAGCTCATGAGTAGGAGTTTTACTTAAATAAAGGTTTCAGGAATGTACATGTTGTGATTTCTGATAGGCAAAACTTTTATGGTCCATATACTATATCTAGATTGTAAGTGTAAAGAAGAGCGAGCCAAAATGCATCTTTCACTTATAGACTGTAAAAGCATAAAGAATTCAGACCTTTTCCATAATATTTGTACCATGCTTTTTAGGGTATATATTTCTTGAAATTCTAGTTACAGCCATTAAATTATACTTTACAGAACCATACTCTCTTTTTGAAGATCTTAATTTGTTTCAATATCAAAACATCTTAAGAATTTCTGTAGGTTTCTCTTTTTTTAAAAAAAGTACTAATCCAGTATTATATTGATGTGTTTCTGGTTCAAGTCAAGAAATATTGCAGCCTAAGGAGGTACCTGAAAAATGATTGAAACACTAGCATGATATATAATGGACTCCAGTGTGCTCCTAATTAGGAGTAGAGGTTCCTGCCTCTTCTTTAAAAGCATATTTCCATCCACTATTGCCCTCATTCTCTCCAAAAATAAATGGCATCTTTTCTGTAGAAATCACTTAATGACTGTCCCTATGGGACTAAGATGAGCTTGGGACAGAGGAAGTGTAATAATGTTGCATTCTGAATTTTGAGCCCTGCAGACAGGGAACAGAAAATTGGCTTTACCTAGCCTTGCTATGTCTGTAACTTTCTACTTTCCAGTGTTGGAAGCACATAATGCAATGTCCAACAATTTGCATTACATATCTTCATTGCATATAACAGGGAAAATGTTGAAATCTCCACTTTTCTTAATGTTGCTGATCCATTTTTACTGAAGATCCCCTTATTTTGCAAGAACAGAAGTTTTACCTGGATTCAAAACTGTATTTTGGCAGGCAGTAAATACAGTAATGGCCTACATCTCTGTCATTAAGAGCAATATTTTTAAAAAGCTGCATCTGAGGGTACGTCTAGACTACATGCCTCTGTCGCCAGAGGCATGTAGATTAGGCTACCAGACACAGTAAAATGAAGCGGCGATTTAAATAATCGCCGCTTCATTTAAATTTACATGGCTGCCGCGCTGAGCCGACAAACCGCTGATCAGCTGTTTGTCGGCTCAGCGCGGCAGCCATGTAAATTTAAATGAAGCGGCGATTATTTAAATCGCCGCTTCATTTTACTGTGTCTGGTAGCCTAATCTACATGCCTCTGGCGACAGAGGCATGTAATCTAGACGTACCCTAAGTTTGAATTTGAAAATGTCAGCACATACTGAATTTGGATAGTTGCATGCACATAATTACAAGCCTGGTTGAAATTTGGGCCTGACAGTAAATTTTTAAAAATTGCATGGTACCATATGCTTTGCTGAGTATGGCTTATTAACACATGCATGGCTTTCCATTTCTGCAGCCATTGAATCCCCTCCAACAATGCCACCAGCATGTAGGTGTATGTATGGAGGAACATGCTATATTGATGAAAATGATCTTCCCAAATGCAAGTAAGTCAATATTGCAGTGGTTGTAGGTCAGAGTGTGCAGACTGAGCATCATGTGAGGGTTCAGTTCTAGTACAAGCTACTATAAACTGCAAATCTGGTTGAAAAGCGGGAAAGAACTGTAAATGCACAGAGGAATGAGCCAGCAGGTGCCACTCGTGCTCCATGGAAACCAAGCCTCCAAACTAATTTCTCTAGCTTCTGACTCAGCATTACTATCTGTCTATTTCTAAGCAGATAACAGACATATTCTCTTTACTGTCAGTGAAACATATAATTACTAAGTGAATTGAACTCTACTGCCTGGCAGTAAACATTACAAAATATAGTAATAAAGCTTACCCACTAGACTTAATAAAAGACAGACAGTCAAACTATCTTCTTATATTCCCAGGTGTTCTAATGGCTACATGGGAAATTATTGTGAAATAGGATTGTCAAAAGGAGTGCCTCCTGGAACAAGTAAGCCTCGAGTATATATTAAACTTGATAACTGAGCTAAGTCATGTGTAATGTCAGCTTAAGGTCAACTTTATACTTCCAATAGGGCTCTTTTTAACTTTGAGACATGCTTGTTTTAATATTTACTTACTCTTCTTTCTCTGGTAGCAGCAGTAGCAGTGTTGCTGACAGTCATTCTAATAATAATAATTGGAGCGTTGGCAGTTGGAGGGTTCTTTAACTACAGACGGACAGGCTCCCTCTTACCAGCACTTCCCAAACTACCCAGGTATGTTTCATAAGTCAGGTTATTGAGAGTCTGTGTTGAAGATGTTTATATTTGTGGCTGAATGTTTCTTAGGGTATATGTCTACTATATACTAGTTCTACAGACACAAGGGAAGTGCAGGGTTCAAGAAATTCCTAAAGATTTCTTCTTCCGGTTAATAACAAAGCTGGTCACACCTGGCTATGAAGATTTAAGATATTGTCACACCACTCTGCAACTAGTTTTCAGATAAATAAATTTCAGATAAATAAATACAGCATGCTTTTAAACTAGATATTAGACTGGGTATTCAGTTCAGAGTTACATGAAAGACGGATGGATAAATATGCTTATTTCAGCTACTTTATCAGAAGTTGTAAGACTACAACTCAGGCAAGTTAGATATAGAAACTCTTTACGGAAGAACTCTGTCTTCTAATAGTTAATGTTGTACTGGCCTGCATGTGACTTATCAGGTGCAGATAGGCCAAATACTCACGTTTCGTGTTTGTGAGGCAGAAGACCTATATAAGCTCGCTGAGAAGCACAGCAATCCAGTGAAACTCAACTTCATGAATTATTGTTTTGTAAAAAAGTTTGACATTTTAAAGTGAAAGAAGGGAAATGAAGAAAATACTTATAAAAAGGAAGGGGGTCAGAGCATAAGCAGGTTTTTAAACATTTATTTGAAAATATCTTTTATTTAAAACAGTCACTATATTTTGCTTTCAAACTTAAAGTTGGTTCTTAAAGTATGGGGTGAGAAATAATACATTCAGCTTTCAGCTGCAGATCAAATTTGTGTGTATGTGCATACACAAATTTGTGGGAGAGTGGATTCCAAACCATTCTAATTAAAAAACAACAACAAACTCAGTGTGACCTATCTTGTGGACTCAGACCTAGTTACACACTTTAAAAAGTGTTTATATTGGTATGCCAAAACAAGCACTCTTATGTATCTATTATAACTGCACCCACAATAGTGATTACTGGTACACTAATTATATTGGTTTTTGACCTGATACAGTTAAATGAGGGCAAAAACTGTTGTAGACCATCCCTGAGAGAGAGGATATTAGAGTTCTAACTATTGATTGCTGATGGTAATAGTCTCTTTCTGCACTGTTTCATGGAAATGGTCATGTAAGTGAAAATTTAAAAACACCTGACTTTTACCGCAGTATCAATTTCCATGAAAATAGAGCTCACTGAATTCAAAGTTCTAAACTTTATTCCTCTAACTACTGGTTCTTATTATAAAATCTTTTTCAATGATTATGGCTCAGCGCTAAAGTCTGTCATTGTCCAACTTCTCCTTAAGAGGCGCTCCCTATACACTACAGTGTCTCAGGATGTGAACGAGTAGTCAAGTAAATGATTAACCAAGATACCTAGGCTTATCAGTTAATCTAGTTGACTACTCGCATTCCCCCACCCCCTTTGCTGCTCTATCAGAGGCAGCAGTGCGGGAGGGGGCAGAGGAGGCTGCTACGAAGCAGCCTCTGCCTGTGGCAGGCCCTGACTCCCTATGGGCAGAGGCGCCTTCATAGCGGCAGCCCCTGCTGGTTGTGGGCCCTGGTGCTGCATGGACAGAGGCTGCTTCATGCAGCAGCCCCTGCTGGCAGTGGTCCCTGGCTCACCACAGACAGAAGCTGCTGCTCTTTGGGATGCAGCCTGGGCCCTCTGAAGACAGAGGCTGGTTCCCAGAAGCAGCCCCTGTCTGCAGGGTTCCGAACTTCCCACAGACAGAACTATAGAACAGAATATAGAACAGTCGACTAACCAGTAAGAATTCATGCGGTTAGTCGACTATTTTATTACCCATTATCTAACATCCCTAGTCTCAGTGCATGTGGTGATGTCTTCTGTTGGTGGTTACAGAAATTACAAAATTCTCTTTTAGCTCACTGTAAAGTGAATTTGAATTATAACTTCAATGTTGCTACTAATTTTAATCCAGTCCACACACACAAATCCTTATTTGGAGCGTGGAGATGTTTTTAATTTGAACTGACTAGCACATCAGAGGTTATAGTCTAGAGCTGCAGGTAAAACAGTTCATCAGTGTTTCACAACCACTTTGCAATATGGACCTAATCTGGCACCACTTGTGGGCTGCTAGTTTTCCAATGCCTTCTGGCAATCCCCTTGATAGGACAGACAAGCTGTCCCACAGTACATTCAAAAAAGGATTCATAGAGAAGTTCAGCTTACTGCTGCACAAAGAACCATGTGATATACCCCAAAGTCTTTTTGCCACACATGAGTGAGGTAGGGTTACTAACTGTCTAATTATGCAAGCCCAAAGACCCTTGCCCCACCCCTGTCCTGTCCCTTCTCCAAGGCCCTGACCCCTGCTCACTCCTTTCCCTTTTCCTCTGTTGCTTACTCTCACCCACCCTCACTCACTTTCACCAAGCTGTGCCAAGGGGTTGGAGCATGCAATATCTGGGAGGGAGTTTGCGTGTGGGAGGAGATGAGGAGTCAGACTCTGGGAGGGAGTTTGGGTGTGAGGTGCAGGCTCTGGGCTGGGAGGGAGGGTTGGAATTCAGGAGGGAGGGTTGGAATTCAGGAGGGTGTTTGGACTGTAGAAAGGAGTTTGAGTGTGGACTCTGAGCAGGGGGTTAGGGTGTGGGAGAAGGATGGCACTTACCCCAGGCAGCTCCCAAAAGTGATCAGCACATCCCTCTGACAGTGGCTTCTAGGCAGGGGGGTCACGGGATCTCTGTGTGCTACTGAGTATAAGGAAAGTCTGTCTTAGCTCTGCTGCCATGCCAGACTGTTCATGATCAAAATCTCTGTGTGGCTGAATTAGCCTCTGGGAAGTAGGGCATGATTCTGGGATGTTCCCAGTGAAAGTGGGAATGTTGGCAGGTCAGCATCTGCAGTGTTATGTAGTAGTGTTGGTACTCTCTCTCAAGTCAGGTTAACTTGAGAGAACTAAGGGCACATATATACTGCAGAGCAAAAGTCGAATTAAGATATGTAACTTCAGTTACATCAATTGCGTTGCTGAAGTCGAAATAGCTTAATTGGGTTTTTGGCACTGTCTACACAGCAGGAAGTCAAAAGAAGAACACTCTTTCTTCGACTTCCCTTACTCTTCATAAAATGTGGGTTACAGGAGTCGAAGTAAGAAGTCATCCAGCTCAACATTATTTCAAAATAAGGACTGCTATGTAGATTACATAGCAGCCATGTTATTTCAAAATAACATCAGTTTTTCCGAAATAACACTGCTGTGTAGCTGTACCTTAACTCGACTGTAGATAACCTGAGTTAACTCTACAGTGAAGGCCTGTTTTAGATGCTGAAAGTCCTATTTTTGACCACTGCTAAGATCTTCACATGTAAGGCCACAGTTCATATTACTTAAACTGATACTCTTCCTCTGATTTCTAACATTGCTCATACAATTGCAAACCTAAATTGTACCTGCAGTTACCACAATTCATGTGCAAATTGGGCATTTACGTGGAAATACCGATGAGGAACTTATATTGTTTGAATGCAAATAACTATTTATATACACAATTGCTGAAATTTTATCCTCCAATTATGCAATTTTAAGGACATTTTTTTGTATGCTTTGGACTTTTGCCCTGTGGAAATCTGTCCCTAAGTATTTATTAATATTTATACTACTGAACAGTAAAATGTTTTTAAAAGACAATGGATTTATGAATTTGTCAGGGAAACAAAATTGAAAATGAGACTACTGGGTGTCCCTGCTATAAGTCGCCCCAGTATACATCCGTTCTGCACTAAAGTCATTGACACATGTAGGAACTGATGCATTACAAGTCCTCCCATTCACTGCTCTTAAGTCTCACAAAAAATCCAACTAATTTGCGGTAATGGAAGTCAGCCGTGGGAAAAAAATTCCCCACTTTAAGTTGTTTTGCTATAGGTCCAAGTTTTTTGGAATGTATCTTGGACTTATAGTGAAGACGGCCTGTAACCAGACTGTAGTCAGCATACTTTTTTTTATAACATAAAATGCTGAAGTTCTTACTCTTTATTTGGCCAGAACTCCCGGGATATTCAAAAACTGGTTCATTGAAGTGAAGAGTAAGGCTTTTGGAAGTGGCCCATGGAGAGAATAAGTTTAAAATTTCCTAGCAACAATCACAAACATTTGATTTAAATGGTTACTGTCCAAATAATATTTTTTTTTAAATTTTTGAAGCTTAAGCAGTCTTGTAAAGTCCTCTGAAAATGGCAATGGAGTGACCTTCCGATCTGGAGCGGATGTGAGTATGGACATCGGTGTGTCTGGTTTTGGAGCTGATTCTGCGATAGACAAAGCAATGCAGATGGTATGACTTAATTCTAAAATCATCTTTTAACATTTTCCCTTGTTTTGTGGCTGTTTTGTGTGACAAATGGAAGCATCTTTTGCAAAAAGACAATGAGATTATAAATTCACTATAAACCAAGAAGTGAATATTGAATTAGATTTCTCTAAAGAAGTGAAAACAAAGTCTGTTCTCTAAGATAATATTTCTCAGGATTTATGTGACAGAAATTAAATTAATCACTCCGAAAGTACTTCAACATATGATCAGGGAATGAATGGGCACTTCAGTCCTGTAATTCTGCAGATATTATTAGATCTCCCTGCAAAGGTCTTTGTATACTCAGGCATGTCATGGAACAAGTCAAAATATGCAAGTTATAAAGGACTCTACCTTCCTTTCGCAGTAATATTATACATAACTGAAATTCAGACATAATATTCAGAACCAGTTACAGGAAATGTGACTTTGTGGAGCAAATTGTTAACTTTTGGAATTCACTGATGTTTCTGTCAGTTTTTGAGACATGTTAGATTTTATCCAGGCCAACATATTTCCATGTCTGAGAGATAGCACCACTGTTTGAGGCTTACATGGTAAAACTATGAATTGCTCCCTGTGGGTCCCTCTACCAGCAAGCAGAACCCTGTCTGGGCTCACTTCCTGCCTTTGATTACCAGTTCCCCTTTGGCTCTCTGTTGCAGATGTAAAAAGGCCAGATTCAGCTTTTTAAACTTCTCACTCCAGGTTTGACACTTGCTGCAGATGTGAGACTGATTGTACCCACAGTCTCTCATTTTCCTGCAGGCCCAGTGTGGGGTTGGTACATCCGAACATAGAGCAGAGCTTGTTAACTGCTGACACAGTGAGTCTGTTGTGTGAACTCAGGCTTATGTACTGCCGCTCCTCCTGTGCCTTTCACAAATGCCCTGTCCCCGTGCCCAGAAAGGACAGGTAGCTACTAAGTATGGGTATGGCTACACTAGCCACCCTATTTGGAACTAGGGTGGCTATTGTAGTCATTTGAACTTACAAATGAAGCCTGGGATTTAAATATCCCGGGCTTCATTTGCATGTTCCCAGGCGCTGCCATTTTTAAATGCCCGGTAGCTCGAACTACCTGCCCTTGGCTACACGTGGCACGGGCTAGGTAGTTCGAATTAACACTCTTGAGGAGTAACGGTAGTTCGAATTAAGAGTGTTAATTTGAACTACCTAGCCCGTGCCGCATGTAGCCGCGGGCAGGTAGTTCGAGCTACCGGACATTTAAAAATGGCGGTGCCCGGGAACATGCAATAGAAGCCCGGGATATTTTAATCCCGTGCTTCATTTGCAACTTTGAATGACTACATTAACCACCCTAGTTCGAACTAGGGAGGCTAGTGTAGCCATACCCTATGGGTGATGGTGGAAGGGAGGGAGGGAGGAAGAAAGGAAAGGAGGGGTCATTGGCAGTCAGTGTCATTTAAGAGAGACCTTCACGTTGCTCTAGTCTAGCCCAGCACTCAGTTAGCCAAACATTAAACTATTTCTGTCAGCATCTTTATCCATCTACACAGAGCACCACAGCCACTGCTCAGGTCTGGCACAGAAAGTGTGAAGCAGCTTCAATATGTTTATGCAAAATGATTTATTTCTAACATAATTCATAGGTTTTTAAATGATCAAAAGAAAAACATAACAATCTCCCTAATGAGATACTGTGAATTGATCCCATTCTTTAGTATTTCAGATACCAATGATTAATTTGTATGTTATGTTGTAGCCTCTACAGTGAAACACCTGTGTTGGTATTATGCTTCCTTTGACATTTCCTTGCTATTGAAGGCTTGATTTATGGAAATCTTCCTTCTTCTTTGAGTGGTCCCCGTGGGTGCTCCACTCATGGTGTCAGGCTCGTCCCGGCGCCGCAGCTCGGAGGCTTTGCATAGCTGTTTTCAGCCGGGTCACGCCAGCGCAGTGTGCAGTATGCGCCATTCATGCTCTTTGATCTTCGCGTGCACCTGGCTTACCTGTCAGTTCCTCTCAATTGTCCCTGGCTGCAGATGGAGCTTCAATGTCTCTCATCCCTTCAGCAGTTCTCCTATCCCTCAGGGGATCTGTAATTAGTTAATTGTAAATAGTTAGCCCCTTTAGTTCACTGTTCTTCTCTTATCTAAACAAAACAAAACAAGAAGGAAAGAGTCTTGGTAGCTCTTTGTTGAAGCCATGGCTTCCTGCTGTCACTGACTAACAGCTAAGCCACAAGGGATTACCAAACAAGTTTTTCTTTAAGAAGAAAAGATTTAACCCAGTCATGCCAGGATTTTCAGGTTTTAAAAAGTGTGCCAATGCAGCAAGCCCATGCCAGTTTCGGATGGGCATTCAGCGTGTATACGCTGTTTAGGGGAGAACCACATCCCCCATAAATGTGGGCACTGCTCAAAAATGACAGCCCGCACTCACCGAGACAGGGAAATGCGCCTCAAAATTTGATCCTAACAAATAGGGAGGAACTGGTTCAGAATTTGAAAGTGGAAGGCAGCGTGGGTGAAAGTGATCATGAAATCATAGAGTTCACAATTCTAAGGCAGGTAGAAAGGAGAACAGCAAAACAGAAACAATGGATTTCAGGAAGGTGGATTTTGGTAAGCTTAGATATTGGAGGGAGGGATAGCTCAGTGGTTTGAGCATTGACCTGCTAAACTCAGGGTTGTAAGTTCAATCCTTGTGGAGGCCATTTAGGGATTTGGGGCAAAAATTTGTCAGGGATGGTACTTGGTGCTGCTGTGAAAGCAGGGGACTGGATTCAATGACCTTTCAAGCCCTTCCAGATCTAGGAGATAGGCAATCTCCATTAATTTATAAAATTTTAATTTAAGGTCCCATGGGAATCAAGACTGAGGGGAAAAACAACTGAGGAGAGTTGGCAGTTTTTCAGAGGGACATTGTTAAGGGCCCAAAAGCAAGCTATTCCGCTGCATTGGAAAGCTAGAAAGTGTGGCAAAAGATTGCCTTGGCTTAACCACGAGATCTTGCATGATCTAAAAATAAAAAAGGAGTCATATAAAAAATGGAAAGTAGGACAACTTACAAAGGATGAATATAGGCAAACAACACAGGAATGCAGGAGCAAGATAAGAAAGGCAAAGGCATAAAATGAGCTCAAACTAGCTACGGGAATAAAGGGAAACAAGAAGACTTTTTATAAATACATTAGAAGCAAGAGGAAGACCAAGGACAGGGTAGACCCACTGGTCAGTGAGGAGGGAGAAACGGTAACAGGAAACTTGGAAATGGCAGAGATGCTTAATGACTTCTTTGTTTCGGTCTTCACTGAGAAGTCTGAAGGAATGCCTAACATAGTGAATGTGCTAGTGGGAAGGGGGTAGTTTTAGAAGATAAAATAAAAAAAGAACAAGTTTAAAAATCACCTAGAAAAGTTAGATGCCTGCAAGTCACCAGGGCCTGATGAAATGCATCCCACAATACTCAAGGAGCTGATGGAGGAGGTATCTGAGGCTCTAGCTATAATCTTTGGAAAATCATGGGAGACAGGAGAGATTCCAGAAGATTGGAAAAGGGCAAATATAGTGCCCATTTATAAAAAGGGAAATAAGAACAACCCAGGAAACTGAAGACCAGTTAGTTTAACTTCTGTGCCAGGGAAGATAATGGAGCAAGTAATTAAGGAAATCATCTGAAAACACTTGGAAGGTGTCAAGGTGATAGGGAACAGCGAGCATGGATTTGTAAAGAACAAACTACGCTAAGTGACACAAGATGGGATGAAGATGGATAGCCCGTGGTGGGTAAAGAACAGGTTAGGAACTATTTAGAAAAGCTAAACGTACACAAATCCATGGGTCCGGACTTAATCCGAGGGTACTGAGGGAGTTGGCAAATGTCATCGAGGGGCCTTTGGCCATTATCTTTGAAAAGTCGTGGAGATCGGGAGAAATCCCGGATGATTGGAAAAAGGCAAATGTAGTGCCCATCTTCAAAAAAGGGAAGAAGGACGATCCAGGGAAGCATAGGCCAGTCAGTCTTACTTCGGTTCCTGGAAAAATCATGGAAGGGATCCTTAAGGAATCCATTTTGAGGTACTTGGAAGAGAGGAAAGTGATTAGGAATAGTCATCATGGATTCACAAAGGGCAAGTCGTGCCTGACCAATCTGATTAGCTTTTATGATGAGGTAACTGGCTCTGTGGACATGGGAAAGTCAGTGGAGGTGATATACCTTGACTTTTGCAAGGCTTTTGATAAATGGACAGTAAGATGGCTAGAAAGATGGCTAGAAGGCCAGGCCCAGCGGGTAGTGATCAATGGCTCGATGTCAGGATGGCGGTCGGTTTCTAGCGGAGTGCCCCAAGTTTCGGTTCTAGGACCGGTTTTGTTCAATATCTTTATTAATGACCTGGATGAGGGGGATGGATTGCACCCTCAGCAAGTTTGTGGATGACTCTAAGTTAGGGGAAGAGGTAGATACGCTTGAGGGCAGAGATAGGGTCCATAGTGACTTAGACAAATTGGAGGATAGGGCCACAAGAAATCTGATGAGGTTCAACAAGGACAAGTGCAGAGTCCTGCACTTGGGACGGAAGAATCCCAAGCATAGTTACAAGCTGGGGACCAACCAGTTAAGTAGTAGTTCTGCGGGAAAGGACCTGGGGGTTACAATGGATGAGAAGCTGGATATGAGTCAACAGTGTGTCCTTGTATCCAACAAGGCTAATGGCATATTAGGTTGCATTAAGAGGAGCATTGCCAGCAGATCCAGAGATGTCATTATTCCCCTTTATTTGGCTTTGGTGAGGCCACATCTGGAGTATTGTGTCCAGTTCTGGGCCCCCCACTACAAAAAGGATGTGGATGCATTGGAGAGGGTCCAGCGGAGGGCTGGAGCATGTGACTTATGAGGAGCGGCTGAGGGAGTTGGGTCTGTTTAGTCTGCAGAAGTAAAGAGTGAGGGGGGATTTGACAGCAGCCTTCAACTTCCTGAAGGGAGGTTCCAAAGAGGATGGAGAGAGGCTGTTCTCAGTAGTGAGAGATGGCAGAACAAGGAGCAATGGTCTCAAGTTGTGGCGGGAGAGGTCCAGGTTGGATATTAGGAAAAACTTTTTCACTAGGAGGGTAGTGAAGCACTGGAATGGGTTATCAAGGGAAGTAGTGGAGTCTCCATCCCTAGAGGTGTTTACGTCTTGACTTGACAAAGCCCTGGCCAGGTTGATTTAGTTGGGATTGGTCCTGCCTAGAGCAGGGGGCTGGACTTGATGATCTTCTGAGGTCTCTTCCAGGTCTATGGTTCTATGATTCTATGAAATCATGTCAAACCAATCTGATAGCTTTCCTTGATAGGATAACAAGTCTTGTGGATAAGGGAGAAGCGGTGGATGTGGTATACCTAGACTTTAGTAAGGCATTTGATATGGTCTCGCATGATATTCTTATCAATAAACTAGGCAAATACAACTTAGATGGGGCTACTATAAGGTGGGTGCATAACTGGCTGGATAACCATTCTCAGAGAATAGTTATTAATGGTTCTCAATCCTGCTGGAAAGGTATAAGTGGGGTTCCGCAGGGGTCTGTTTTGGGACCGGCTCTGTTCAATATCTTCATCAATGATTTAGATATTGGCATAGAAAATATACTTATTAAGTTTGCAGATGATACCAAGCTGGGTGGGATTGCGACTGCTCAGGAGGATAGGGTCATAATTCAAAATGATCTGGACAAATTGGAGAAATGGTCTGAGGTAAACAGTTTAATAAAGACAAATGCAAAGTGCTCCACTTAGGAAGGAACAATCAGTTCACACATACAGAATGGGAAGCAACTGTCTAGGAAAGAGTACGGCAGAAAGGGATCTAGGGATTATAGTGGACCACAAGTTGAATATGAGTCAGCAGTGTGATACTGTTGCAAAAAAAGCAAACATGATTCTGGGATGCATTAACAGGTGTGTTGTGAGCAAGACATGAGAAGTCATTCTTCCGCTCTACTCTGCGCTAGTTAGGCCTCAGTTGGGGTATGTCTACACTACCACCCTAGTTCGAACTAGGGTGGTTAATGTAGTCATTCGAAGTTGCAAATGAAGCCCAGGATTTAAATATCCCGGGCTTCATTTGCATCTTGCCGGGCGCCGCCATTTTTAAATCCCCGTTAGTGCGGACTCCGTGCCCACGGCTACACGCGGCACGGAGTAGGTAGTTCGAATTAGGCTTTCTAATACCGGTGTACCGGTAGTTCGAATTAGCCTAATTCAAACTACCTACTCCGTGCCGCATGTAGCCTCGGGCACGGAGTCTGCACTAATGGGGATTTAAAAATGGCGGCGCCCGGCAAGATGCAAATGAAGCCCGGGATATTTAAATCCTGGGCTTCATTTGCAACTTCGAATGACTACATTAACCACCCTAGTTCGAACTAGGGTGGTAGTGTAGACATACCCTTGGAGTATTTTGTCCAGTTCTGGGCACCACATTTCAAGAAAGATGTGGAGAAATTGGAGAGGGTCCAGAGAAGAGCAACAAGAATGATTAAAAGTCTAGAGAACATGACCTATGAAGGAAGGCTAAAAGAATTGGGTTTGTTTAGTTTAGAAAAGAGAAGATTGAGGGGGGACATGATAGCCGTTTTCAGGTATCTAAAAGGGTCATAAGGAGGAGGGGGAAAACTTATTCATCTTTGCCTCTGAGGATAGAATGAGAAGCAATGGTCTTAAACTGCAGCAAGGGATGTTTAGGTTGGACATTAGGAAAAAGTTCCTAACTGTCAGGGTAGTCAAACACTGGAATAAATTGCCCAGGGAAGTTGTGGAATCTCCATCTCTGGAGATATTTAAGAGTAGGTTAGATAAATGTCTATCAGGGATGGTCTAGACAGTATTTGGTCCTGCGGTGAAGGTTAGGGGACTTGACTCAATGACATCTCGAGGTCCCTTCCAGTCCTAGTATTTTATGATTCTATGAAAATGCTTCTCCTGGACAAGGTGCTGAACTCCAATGTTGTGAATGCTGAACAGCTTGGGGGAACCCAGAAAAAGAGAATTCCTTCTCTTGAACTGCTGTCAGAAAAAAGAAAAAAGATCTCCCCTGCCAAATCACTCCCACCTGAGAGAACGGGGGGAGATAAACCAGGACCCTCTTGCTCTGTCCTGCGACCCTCAGCATCTGGGCTGGGGACTAAAGTGAGGAAGGCTGTGGTGTCCGACAGATCCTATTCGGCACCGAAAGTAGCCTCAGTGCTGACAAGCGGCACCCATACTACAAAGACGCTGGCACCACACCGTTTAACACTGCAAGCAGCACCGGAGCAGGAGATACCTGTGCGGGCAGCAGTGGCACCGGAGAGAAATCTTCCAGCACCGGCAGCACAACAAGCACTGGTGCCTGCACCACGTGCTACTCCCAACTCGCAGGGAGCCCCGGCACCAGCAAATACAGCGGTGCCGCAGCTGACTGAAACACCGGCACCGGAGCAGGAGCTGGAGCCGACGATGACTCATGCAGAGCCTCTAGCAAACGCACCAGTAAAAACATGGGCACAGGGGACTCCCCTTCTCCAAGATTTTCACCAGATCCTTCTCCTTCTCCAGTGTATGCCTCACCTCTGCACCATACCTACCGTCACCACAGCCCAAGGCACCAATTCTATCACAGACGGTATTCCCCATATGGGCACCCACGTTACAGTGACTGTTACAGGCACCGATCCTACTCTCCACCATATAGACGGTCACCACGCTATCACTATTCTCTGTGTGTCAGTCACTAAAGGCAATATACCAGTGGTAGATCATCCAGCTGTTCGTCACTTCACCCATCGGATCAATATTATGAGCACCGCCATAAGTCTCCGTACTCCTCATGTTCACATTCCCATCACCGTGGGCACCAACAACCGTCACACAACAATCCACCATCAGCAAGGCACTCTTCGCCACAGCAACACCATGGTCGTCACCTGACTTCTTCAATACACAGTCTGGCGACTATGTATTATGTCAATTGACAAGGAGGAGCTCGATCCCAATTACTTTGCGCACAGGCAGTCCGCTTAGGGAACTGGTGTGTAAGAAACCACATCACCCTGGTAGCATTCTACTTACCAGGCACGACCTACGTCGTGGCGGATGCTCTCAGCAGATTTTTCCCTCAAGAGCATGAGTGGGAAATCTGCCCCAATGTCCTGGACATCTTCTGGGCTTGGGGATCACCACAAATAGACCTCTTCATGACCTATGGGAACAAGAAGTGTCACCTTTACTGCTCCAGGGGAGGCATGGGCAAAGGCTCACTTGGAGATGCACAGTTAGTCCATTGGGAAACACCTCTCCTCTATGTGTTCCCACCAATGGTACTTATTCCAAGTGTAATACAGAAAATCAGAGAAGTCTCAGCCCGAGTCATACTCTTAGCACCAGCTTGGGCAAAAGAACCGTAGTACCCATTCCTTCACAGGATGTCTCTATTACCACCACATCCCTTACCACTCCTCCCAGACCTCCTCTCCCAGAACCAGGGATCTCTTCTACACCCCAGACCAGAGACCTTCCACCTGACAGCGTGGCTAATAGCTGGTTCAGAATAGAAAAGCAACTTTGTTTAGACGCAATGAAGAGAGTACTGTTGAACAGTAGAAGACAAACTACAAGAAGGGCTTACCTGGCAAAATGGAGGAGATTGTGGCTTGGTGTGGGAAAATTGGCATCCAGCCACACGCGGCACCAATGCATGAAATCCTAGATTATATCCTTTCCCTACACCAGGCAGATCTTTCAGTCTCTACACCAAGAGTTCATCTCTCAGCAATCACTGCCTTCCATACTACCATAGACGGCCAGTCTTATCTTTGCTCATCCCATGACCAAGAGACTGCTTAATGGAATAGCTAACCTCAAACCCCCACTAAGACCCTCCTCCCCCGCTTCGAGCTTGGATTTGGTCATTGACACATTAATGTATCCACCCTTTGAGCCACTAGCCACCACATCATTATCAATGCTCAACACAAAAGTGGTATTCTTATTGGCAATTACATCCTCCTGTAGGGTGAGCAAACTGGCAGCATTAATGGCAACACCACCCTTCATGATTTTCACCAAAGACTCAGTCACATTATGTACCCATCCAGCCTTTATCCCTAAGGTTGCAACACAGTTTTATATCAATGATCCCATCATTTTACCTGAAGCCGCATGGCTTGACTCGCTACTTCATACCCTCAACATACGTCGAGCTTTTGCATTCTATATAGATAAAACGTGGACCTGGCGCAAGACCGACTGCCTAATAGTATCCATTGCAGACCACTCCCAGGGCAATCCATTGTCTTCCCAGTGTCTGTCCAACATCATAGTCTCTTGCATCACCATGTGTCACTCGATGCGCAACAAGCCCCTTCAGACTATACCTAGGGTACACTCCACCAGGGCAGTGGCAACATCTACGGCGTTTGTTAGAGGAGTCTCACTGCCAGAAATCTGCAGGGCAGCCACACGGTCCTCAAGTCTGACCTTTATGAATTACTACGCAATAGTGCAGCGGTGGATGCTCGAGTCTTCAGTGACCTCAGCAGTACTTTCAGTCATTGACAGGCCCAAACTCCGGGAATGCAACGCGAGTACTGCTACGAAGTCATCATGAGTGGAGCACCCACAGGGAGCATTCGAAGAAGAAGAAGTTACTCACCTTTGTGCAGTAACGATGGTTCTTCGAGATGGGTCCCTGTGGGTGCTCCACGTCTCACCCTTCCTCCCTGTTCTGGAGTTGTTTTCTTTTGTATCCTTACAGATGCGGAACGGTGAGAGGAACTGACAGGTAAGCCAGAGCACGCGAAGATCAAAGAGCACAAACGGCATGTGCTGCACACCGCGCAGGCACGACCCGGCTGAAAACAGCTATGCAAAGCCTCCAAGCAGTGGCGCCGGGACGAGTTCGACACTATAAGTGGAGCACCCATGGGGACCCATCTCGAAGAACCATCATTACTGCACGAAGGCGAGTAGCTTCTTCTTCCTCTTTTTAACACATTTTGAGTAAATTATTTAAATGTTTACTTTTTGCCTAGCTCTGAAATGGACTGCGAGTCATTATTATGTGTTCATGTTTTGAACGTTTGTACACAGTGGTGATCTTATAGACAATTAACGAATCATTGACTGGAATAATGCATGGTAAAGTTACACATTGAGTTTCATATATAACTTTACAAAATATATGGAAAACTTTACAAAAATATAAAAATATTTCTCCTTGAGCTAAGGGATTAGATTATAAAATACTGGCTATGTTATCTGTATATTATATTGAAGTTTTTTTTTTCACAGAATGAAAACTTTGCAGTGGAGTCAGGGAAGCAGCCAATCACTTTTGAAAATCCAATGTATGCAACCAGAGAAAGTGGAGCCAGTGTAGTGAATATATCTCAGCCCTCATGTGTAAGAAAGAAATTGAATGTTGCTTTTCTTATTTCGTTCTCCTTAAAGTCTTGTTCCTTTTCTATGCACTGTTTCTTTTTTCAGTTTCTTTTTTCATTATTATATCAGTTCTTGTTTGTGTTCTAACTTTTCCTCATCATTACTAGGATCTGTGTAACCCATTAAAACAATTTCTGCAAACAGGTTACAGCATCTAATAGCGGAGAAAGTGAGAATTTTGAAAATCCTGTGTACTCTGATGCAATATCTGCTAGAGCACAGCAACCTCCTGCAAGTACAGAAATGACACAGGTAACACAGTGTAACTTTTAAAAAATTAGAACAATGTTAAGTCATTGCTGTATTGTTCTTAGTCTTTGAAAACCCTTCAGTGCTCTAAACCCATAGCACTGTTTTATTTGTGATCAGTGTTAGGAAATCAGAACTCTCACACTTAACATGGGGAAGATGTGCAATAAAATTTTCACTTTGTGTAAAATAATGACCAAGAGTTAAATTGACACATCTGACTGCAGAAAGTCCAACTAATCAGACTTTATATGACAATAACAAGGATGCATTTCATCTTCTCTACTGTTGTTATTCCAATATGCAAGCTCTTCTTCAACTTCCTCTCCAAGGATTTTGAGTTCTTTTCCCTTGTCCACCTCAGTGATCAGCTTCATGTTAGTCTATTGACAGTGCAGTTTATTTCCTCATGAAGTGTAGATACCGTGCTATGCAACTGCTCTACCCAGGAACAGTTCCAAAACAGCACTGCCTTGGGGATTAAATGCTCTAGAGTATGTCTACACTGCAGTTGAAAACTTGCAGCTAGTCCATGTCAACTAACTTAGGCTCATGGGACATAAAGGGATGCTCAATTATGGTTTAGATATTCAGGTTCAGGCTACAGTTAAACCAACATGATTGTGGATAGACACTCATCCATCCCTTTAAATCTGATTTACAGCCATTTACACAAGCCCTCCAAGAGGAGTTGAGGGCATTTGGCACCTCACGGAAAGTGTCTTTTATGCAAAGGACATGGCCCATAATCCCCTTTTCCCCTGTGTCTGCAGCAGAGGTGTCAAAACTTCTGAATATGGAGTATACTTGACAGTTGTAAGAACCAGGTGCTAAAACTGGTCAAGTTTGATTTCCTGCTAAGTCTGTTTCAGCCTCAGGTGGTTTTGCAGAGTTCTCTCTTTTTCTCTCCAGCACTTGCTATGCTTGTGGTGTTGAAAGTGCATTTGAATGACAGTATTTGTACCACTACATTGAAGAGCCTTACCAGAGTTTCTATGACAAGCCTCTCTTTTCAGGGGCTTCTCAGCATGAAAGTTGCAGTGTGCAAAGGGAGATCCTGACCTTGTGTAAATTGTCATAGCTCTGTTGGCTAAAGTAGAATTTTGACCACTTACTCCAGCTGAGGGTTTTCCTCCCCACAGTCACAAGATAATGGATATTTCATAGCAAACATTCATACATTTAACAAACAAATTCCTACTGAAATATAGCTTAGCTTTTCATAGACAGTAACACTTTACTTTGATCTGAAGTAATTGAAATCTGATTGACTGACAGTATGAAAATTTCAGAGAGTTAGTCTGTAAGAGGAAAAACTTAAAAAAACCCCAAATAGTCTAGTAGCACTTTATAGACTAACAAAACATGTAGATGGTATCATGAGCTTTTGTGGGTACAGCCCTCTTCTTCAAGTGACTGGAGTGTTGGAAGTTCAGAACCAAGAATAAATAAGGCTATGTCTATACTACAAGCCTCTTCCACAAGAGAAAATGCAAACAGAGTGCTCATTTGCATATGCCACGCTCTCATTTGCATTTCCTCTTTGGATCCCTTTTGTGTAAGAGGTTTTTGGGCACAAAAGAGCTGTGTAGATGGCTCCTTTTTGCTCAAAACTTTTCTTGAGGAAGAACGGTTCTTGTGCGAAATTAAATGAAAAGAGCTTAATTAAAAAAAAAACAAATCAAACATGAGGAAGAAATATATCTCCTGACTAAACTCACTCAGAGATATACCCAATAGGAAATGCTATTGAAAACCCTCCCGACAATGGCATTATCATTTTACAAATGAAACGGGACAAAATTGTTTAGTTAAAGAGCTTATATTAGTAATGTTTTGTTGTCTTTATCTTTTAGGAAACAAAGTGGAATTTCTTCAAAAGAAAACTGAAACGAAGTACTAATTTTGAAAATCCAATTTATGCAGAGGTAACAATTATATCTCAAAAGCTTCAGAGCGGTAGCGAAGTTAGTCTGTAAAAGGAAAAACTTAAAATAACAACAAATAATCTGGTAGCACTTTAAAGACTAACAAAACATGTAGATGGTATCATGAGCTTTCATAGGCGCAGCCCACTTCTTCAGATGACCGGAGTGTTGGATGTCCAGAACCAAGAATAAAATCATCATAAAATAATGGTCATCTGGTTATCTGAAGAAGTGGGCTGTGCCCACAAAAGCCATGATACCATCTACATGTTTTGATAGTCTTTAAAGTGCTATCAGACTATTTGTTGTTTTTTAATTACATTTCACTCATTCTCCACCTTTCACCTAGCTCACAAATGGGGCTGGTTCTTGTGATATGGGAAGCATAAATTAACATTTGTTAATATGGATAAGAATCTGTGCTGCATCAGTAAGAGGCACACAGCACAGAACATGCAGCACAGGGAGAAGGGACTGAGGTGGTTTTAAAGCCAGTTATGCCCTACCCTCCCCCCCCCCAAAACGTACGTGGTTCCTGGGGCTACAGGCTCATACTAGGAATCCTTTTTTTAAAATGTTCCTAAGTGACTTAGGAGTCGAAGTCCTATTTTCATAGTGAATCAGTTATGTAGGAGCTTAAGTATCATTGAAAGTAACTTCTCCTCAGTCTCTGAGGATAATGTGACTTGTGCTCAAAGTCATGTAGGTGCTTTTGAAAGTTTTATCCTATTTGCCCCATACTGGGAGTGAGAGATGATAGAGTGAAGGGCCTGGCCTTACAAATACTGTTGAGATAAGCTTGCTTAGGGCTAGTGAGCTCAGTAGTTATCTACAGTAGTGTGTGAGTATATACATATAAAATTACTCATTGTTAAGCACCATGGGCGGGAGTAATTGTTGGCAGGATCAGCCCTTACTAGTGTCCTAATTCATTATCTCAGCTTTGCCTGCTGAGGTGAAATTGGTGTTTAAATAATGATATATGGGCTGGTGGCCAGGGGGGCTGAGTATCTGTGTACCTCATTGACTTCAACCAGAGCTATGGGTGCTTAGCACTTCTGAAATCAAACCTATACTGAACAGTTAAATGTTAAACCAGTTTTTTCATGGTGATTGTTTCAGATGGAGAAAGAACAACAAGAGGACACTAAAAATGCCTCACCGCCCTCTCCTTCACTGCCTCCTAAGATTACTCTCAAGAGAGACCCATCTTTAGCTTATACAGCAACAGAGGATACATTTAAAGATACCGCCAGTCTTGTTAAAGAGGACTCTGTTGTATAACTAGTTAATCTGTTATGGAATAATTAGATTTACCCATTTGCACATATATTTTTTATAAACAGAAGGAAAAAGGTTCACATTCAAATGCTTTATAAAAAATATATACACCTTTTAGCTAATAGCTGGAGATGTCTGTTGAAGCTATGCCTTGTTTTTTTGACAAATGCCAACTCCTATTTTTTATGAACAATTATCATGATGTACTATATGTATATCTTTGCACTGAAGCTCTCTGAAAGTAATGTTATAAATATATTGTACATTTGTAAATTTTTGAAAGATTATCTTGTTTGTTGATGTAGCTAAAAGAAATTGGTACTGAATTGGTTGTTACATCTTTAGGGATAAATCCTTTATATAAATGATTTAACTAAAAATCAAGGTAAATATAGAGCTTTACTGATTTACAGAAATTTTTGGAGCATATATTTATAACAGCACCTTCTTAAACATGTACTGGTGTTTTGTGCATCCCTACTACCCATTTAATACACTACTGTAAAAATGGGACTATCTGTCTTCTCTCTCTCTCTCTCTCTCTCTCTTTCTGTATATCTCAGATTAAAGAAAAGATGGAAATTCAGCACAGTGTATTGGCTACCTGCACAGAATGTTGTTTTTGCAATGTTTTGTCTGTTGACATTAAATAATTCCTCCCCAGATCCATAATACATATACTTTCCTTCTAGGTTCCAGTAAAAAAAAATCCTTAACAACATTCATAGGAAGATTTGATATATTTAAATTTTAGTGCCATACAGTAATTTCATCCTTAATTAATGAGATTTTTCCTGATCATCAATGGAATAACTGTTCTTGGCTGGAGTCTCTGGAAGCCGCTCGTACTGTTTGTTAAATGAAGTAGCTAGCAAAGTACAAAAGATGCTGGTTAATTAAAAAATGAGCCAGCTTTTTCATGTGGAAAATTTAATTTTTATTGACTATTTATTTCCTGAGGTGGACATTATTAGAAAGGGAAACAGTTTCTGCTGATGCAATCTTTGTAGGTCTTTGGTTATTTCCGTAACATTCCATTAGAATATACTGAACATGTTGCTAGCTTTTCTATCAAGTAGCCAGTTTAGTTTCCATAACATGAACTGTTTAAGAAAAGTCTAAGCACCACTGCAGGAATGTGTACTTTAATATGTAATTTAGCATTCCTGGCTAATTATTCAAATAACTGCAGACTCCTAAATTTATAATCAATGAGACTTCTGCTGTTGATTGTTTTATACCTGAGTTCTCAAAATATATGCTATCCCTATTTAGAATGCTTGTTGTAATGACTTGGAAATGTGTTTTGATTAGAAAAGATAACTGGAAATGATGCTGCTGAATAAATCTAATAAATGTGTTATTTTATCATATTCTTAATCCATAGATTATTCAGTCTAATGCGCCATACAAATCTGTCATAATCTGGAGCTTTCAGTGCAGTCCTGAAAAAAGTAGTGCTTTAAAGGACACTAATAAAAATACTTTGTACTTTCCAAACATTTGAGCCTTGTTACACAGTGATGGGTAAATCAGAGCTCTATTGAAATCAGTTATACCTTGGTAAAGCATCAGATGAAAATAATTCCCATTAACATTAATACTCACAACATCCTTCTAAAGTAGGAAACTGTTATTCACAGTTACAGGCTGTGAAAATGGGGCAAGGAGACTGACTTGTTGGAGGCCATAGGAGGAGTCAGAGTCAATACTGGGATTAGAGGTGGAAAGTGTCTGGTTCCCAGGCCTGAGCTCTGACTGCATAGCTCTCCAATCCCAGTTAATCATAGAAGGCCACATTCTGATTTGTGTGCTCCAAAGTGCACGATATTAGTAACTGTAGAACTGCTTGGATAAAATGCACGCCAGTTAATGCCTAGATTTTCATGCTGCTAACACTTAATATTCTTCATGAGTTCCTATTGTGCAGTAATGATCTCTGTTCTGATGAGGATGAATGTCTGTCACTATTTTGGTTAATGTCGGTGTATAAGAGTAATAGGATACTTGAAATTCTCATGCACAAAAATAGGCTCTCAGGCCATCACATGTTTGTTATGACAGTGTTAAATTCCACCTGTTAAATACATTGGATGCCTCCAGTTGAAACAAATGTCTGCAATAGTAATATTTTGTCTCCCAGCATCCTTGTGGAGTGTCTTACTGCTTAAGCCAAGCATTATTCTAATGTTCCTGTTGTTGTGGTTGTGCAAGCTCAACATCTGGCCCAAGAATAACAGTGTGACAACTGATGGTTTATCTGAGTGACATGGCTCTTTCTGGTGTCTATGTTCCAAGAGAAAATAGGGCTTGCTGCACCTGCTTTAGTCCTCCGACAGCGGGAATAATATTACTAGTATAATTGGCACAGTTTTTGTGTTGGTTTTGAAAGGCAGCTTAGTTAAGAGTTTTGCTTTGAAGAAACACATCCATTTTTGCTCAAGCCAAACCCTATATTTACTTTGTATCCATCAATTCATGAAACCCGTGTGGTCCTGATCATGAACTGATTTTAACGATGGTGCAGATGTGCACATAAATGTGTTTCAGAAGATGAATTCCATTCATGCATGAGTTGCTTGCAATTTTAACTTTGTTGCATGAGTGCCTGTCACCCCAAAAATTGGCCTGGAATATTGTAAATCATTATTTTTACAACTTTTCTATGAGACGTTTTATTCACCATTTAAAAAATAATGCAATATACTATAGTACATAGCAATTGTTACATCCTGGAAAGTTATGAACAGTATCTTTTTAACAAAAGTTGTACAATAAATTGCATTTTACAAATAAACATGTATAAGAATGTACAGAATATCCCTCATTCTGAAAAAATCAAGAGCCAGATTTGGAGCTGGTATATATTGGTGTAGCTCCATTGAGTTCAGTTGAGCTATAGTAGTGAATACTAGCTGAGGATCTGACTTCAGATTTGTAAACCTTTTCATGGTAGTTCCATGGAATCTTTCGGACCAGAATTTTGGAACTACCAAAGAAGGGACTACTCCAAAGAGGATCTTCCCAAGCCTTAACATGCAGCTCAGTATGTTAGGCTTCTAAAACACAAACAGGATTTTTTTTTTTTTAGGAGACAAGGCAATATGCCAAAAATACAGAGTAAATAGCAGCATATGCGCGTGCACGCACACACACACGCACACACACACACACACACCAGCTGGTGTTTTAATTACTAGTCCTTATTATGGCTGAAGTCAGTCTAGTGGGCAGCCAAACTGAACATGAGAGAGAATCTGGGCTTTGTTGTTGTTGCTAGACAAACCCAAAGTTCCTTTGTTTTCACCAGCCTTTTATAGTGATTAGTTTTTATGCAAGTTTATGGATTTTGATGTGTTATATTTGGACCATTAAATACAATCTGGTTGTTTTTTTCACAAGGTCATATTCATCTAAGTTCTGACTTGCTGTGATATTTTTGTCAACTTAATTGACCTGGATATTAATCATTAATCAGCAACTCAAATCTCTAGTAAACAAAACCTTTACCCTATCAGTTTTCTAACCACCATGCACACCATCATATTAGCCAATGACCAGCGGTTTATTAGGGAATAAACTTTAGTGTGCTTCATATTATAATTGCAAGAGGCTTTGTAATCTCAAGTTGCATTTTACAGTGCTGAGTGCATTGAATATAGTATTATTAATCAACAAGAGCGTAAACAAAATGACCTGCTTCACCTCAGAGTGAAATGTAAACCCCCGAGGGATCTCTAGGATAAAAGGCATCATGTACATATATATTATTTTTCAGATAATAAAGTTGTACGGAATAAAGTTAATGTATAAATATTGTAGTAATAGATACCAGTTGGCTGTGATTTCTCATGACTTGTATCACATATTGTTGAAATAACCTCTGCATCATCTCCATTATAGTAGCTGACTATTGAATGGTAAATAGGAAGATAGATGTGGTTGAGCACTGGAGAGAAATGTCATGGATATTTTTCAAATGCTAGGGGTTTACTTTAATTGGATCAAGTTTAAGTCCTTAGAATTCACAGCTTTGTGAAGTTCAGCAGCTGGTGTGCATGATTCAGTCAAATACCCATATTCAGCAAGAATAGCTGTATCAGTTCTTGAGTAAATGCGTCCTTATAGAGCGATCCCCCTGGAATACATGGATTAACAATGCTGCACTTTGCATAACAGCATGTTATAATTCATAGGCTGGTATTTGGTCCAGCTTTAAGAGCAGAATAGATTTGCATATAACAGAACTGATTCAAGATATAAAAAGCCCAAAGTCATCAAACTTTTTGTCTGGCAAATACTATTTGACCAGCTCTGGAGGAGAATGTTATTTTGCAAATATATCTCTGAGGAATAGGCATAGTAAAACATTCTTTTCAGACTGAAATTCAATAAAATCAAAGTGCTTGCCGAGGAGAATTAAAGCAGTCAGGGAGGTGTAGGGAAGAGAGTAGTATTCTTTTCAAAATCAGCCAGTCACCACTTTGGTGGTACTAAATATTAAACAAGTGGAACTCTGGATACTGATTTTCTACTGGCTGCTGGAGTTGGAAGCAGCATACTCAGCATCATATCAGAGAGAAGAGTTGGTGCATAGGAGAGGGGCAGCCAAAAGAACTTTGCATCCCATCCAGGCCCATAGCGTGTCCTGGGGTATTTTGCTATCAGGGCATGCTCCATGCAGTTTGTGACTTTAGAAATATCAGAGTCGCACAATCTTTTCATTGACAATCTTTGAGCTTTTACATCTGCAAGGAAGAAAATAAACCCTTGAATGCTTATGAAACATTCTCTAAAATATTTTAGAATGGTTGACAGCTAAAACGATGTAAAGAAAAAGAAGAGCTATAGAACTCTCCACACTCCAATGCTACTGTTAACTGTATTGTAAAGCTTTAGAAATAGCTCTATTTTATGCTAGTAATAGTTGCTTGTTTACTGCTCAGAAACAAATGTTCAGTAAATGTTCATAAATAATCTATGAAACTACAGGCTTTGTACATTGTACATATGTTCCCAAATTTTGCTGTTTATCTCCCTGCCTTTTGTAGCCTGAATTAACTATATTTAATCAGTAAACTCAACTTTCTTCCGTCAGACTTTCTCAGGCCCTCTAATTGTCTGTAAATATTCTTGTACTCTGTAAGAATAACTCAAAACTAATCTGCAAAAGAACAGGAAATCTTGCAGCAGAAGAGGAAATCCTATGTCCTAAATCCTATGAAAATCCTATGAAAAAAAGCTATTCTATAAAGCATTGGGAAGTATATTGACTGTTTAACATTGTGATGAACTTCCTCAATGAGTGAGGCATGTCCTGCAAAGCAAAGACGTGTGACAACCCCCTAGTCTCAAGGAATGCTTGGTTGTAATTGGTGAGAAAAGCCAAGGCTAACCAATTTGTTCACCTCATGGAGCAATTCTGTTGATCAGAATTGTGGAGACACTCTTCCTTCGACTTCCCTTACTCCTTGTGGAATGAGGGATTGCAGGGGTCAGAGTAAGAAGTCCTCCAGCTTGACATTATTTCAAAATAAAGGTTGGCTGTGTAGACGTGCACTATGTTATTTCGGAATAACGTCAGTTATTCCAAAATAACACTGCAGTGTAGATATGACCCAAGAGACTAGGCCCTTCACTTGAACAGGAAAGTTCAAAGAAGATATGTCAAAGGAGATAACGGTCAGCCTGTGACTAAGGGTAGCCAAATCCACTAAACATATTCCAGTCCAGTGATGTTAAGTATTCGTACTTACACTCAACAAAGTATTGATCGCCATAGGATTCTCTGACCTCAGGAGTTAATTGATTCCAAAGTCTTAGCAGGTCTCTCTCAATGGCCTCAGAACTAGTTATTCCAGTCTGAAAGCATCCTGGCTCAATTATGCTCACCTTCACTCCAAAATGCTGCATGTCCCTCCTGGAATAGAAATAAAACCCAGTAACAAATGGTTTCATCCTGGCTCACCCAAACAATTACATGACCTTTCAAATATTTGGCTATGTAATAACCAAAGGGAAGGTGTGTACCTTAAGGTGGAATGTTGATTTCTTTCTGATTATGTAAAAATGTCAAAAAAGTGCAAATTGGCTTTATGATGTGGCATATTGTTTTTTTGTTGTAACCTATCACAAAAAAGACCCACCGTACAGAGGAATATACAGTACAGCTACAATAGAATAGCAGCAGCAGATATTCTAAATGCCGCCTCAGTGTAGTTTGCTTAGAAACCACGAGGATCAAGGAAACTCCCAAATTCATGTGAACCACACATCTAGCTGAAACGCTGTACATCTCTATGCAAAGATGTACAACACAAAGAAAAAATTTCCATTACAGCTGCTCTGTTATAATCTTCTTGTGTTGTCATTAACAACCTGAAGGAATCTGAAAACAAAACACAGGCAGGCAGAAGTATATGACAGGAGTACAAGTCTCAGTAGATTTCATTGGCCAAATGTTCATGGGCTGAAGGTTAATTCATTTGCTTTTAATTAATAGGAAAGGGAACAGACATTTACAGTATATATTTTGCACTGCAGTTCAGCTCCTTCACCATGAAAATTCCCTTTCTCCCTATGGGAGCAGCTTCAGAGACTTTTGGGGAGCTGACTCGTTCATGTGCTATTCCAAACTATGCAATGGAATTGAACACACCTGAACATCAGCCACTAACTTTGGCTCTTGGAGCATATTCTGCTTCATAAGAATGTTCACAGTTGCTCCCCATCTATTTTACCAACTCTCCCTGCCTGTGGAGAGGAGACTGTAAATTTGAATAGCACCATTGACTGCAACGGGACAGAGCCTAAACCGACAGGGCCTAGAACAGTCTGCCCTTCACTAGGCCCTCAGCACTACTGGCGCTTTATTACCCCATAAAGGCTAGAGACTAATAAGGGCATGGCTGGGATCATAACAAGAAATCCATATTGACTATGTAAAGGGGAGAAACTGAACCAAACTCAGGGTAGTACCCACACAGCCACAAGAGGGTGCCAGCTGTTGAAGGCAGCCTTATATACAGTAAGACATCTGAGATGTTCACTCTGCTGGTTTTTCTCAGCTGGTCTCTAACCTTCTATGAACTAAACTGCAGCCTCAGATTCAAACAGTTGCAAACTTAGAGCATCTGAAATTCAAGATGAGAGCCACAAATCCATCTCTAGACACTCACCGTAAGATGTCTGAGAAAGCTTCCACGCCCCACTTGGACAAGCAGTAGCCACCACCTAAAAATGCCAATCGTCCCATAACACTGGCAACATTGACCACTCTTCCATTAGCCCTTTTCAAAAGTGGCAGGAGCTTCAGGGTGATTTCAATCAACCCCACCAGGTTAACATCCAGAATTGCATGGAAATCGTCAATCTGCAGCCAGTCGGTGGGTGCCATTGGTGTTGCTGTTCCAGCATTATTTACCAAGCCAAAGAGGCCTGAGATTATTACAAAAACAGTAAGTGCCAGTATTACAGCAGTGAGCGGGTTGGAGACATGACATAGCAATAGACTGAGAGCATTCACATTTTGCACACAGTTTAACAAGATGAGTATCTGACTGGGTTTCTTTATGACTATTTGAATTTACCCTGTACAAATGGCAAACTTTCACCTTCCTAATACCTAAGTCAATGGTTCTGGATTAGAACTAGGTAAAATATTAATGGAGATATGATTTACATTGGTGCAGTTACCGCCCAGGTCTCAGTACTAGATCAAAAGGGCATATGTACCCTGCAGGTGAGCCTGAACCTTCCAGCCTGGGGAGACAGACTACTGCTAGTGGAACTTGCTAAAAATAGCTATGGCTGTGTCTACACAGCAGGGTTATTGTGGAATAGCTGATGTTATTCCAAAATATCATAGTCTGCGACTACACAGCAAGCACACATTAGGTCAAAATTATGGCGAGCTGGAGGCCTTCTTACTCTGACTCCTACCACCCTCAATTTGCAAGGAGTAAAGGACGTCGGAAGAAGAGTGCTCCAACTCAGACTTCCTGCTGTGTAGACAGCGCAAAAGCCGAAATAAGCTATTTCCACTTAAGCTATGCAACAGATGTAGCTCACGTTAGCATAGCTTATTTCAGCTTTAGCCCTGCTATGTAGACATGCCCTTAGTGACAGTGCTTCACTGGCAGAGCTAGCCCATGCCACCGGTGCTGCAACATGCCCACAGCTGTTTTTGTACGTGAGAGGGAGCCTCGCTGTCGTGAGTTTGCCTACTGGGACTTGGTGCCTTGCTCTCCTCTGCCGTGCAGACATACACTAAGTGATCCTGGCGCTTTCTGTGCCCCGGTTACCCCATCTGGGAAACAGCGATAATAGTGCTTCTCCACCTTTGTCGGGTGCTTTGGGATTGATGTCTGAATGTATTAGTGCCATGTGATTAAAGTGCCTACAGCACCCAGCTCAGGATGGGCTGCTTTTAGAGAAAGAGAATAGTGTAGACACCCTGCTAATTTAATGCTTGGCATCTTTGCTTACATGGCTAGAGTGAGGGTTACAGTGAGTGTTGCCTGCCCCATGTAGGCTAGGCTAAGACCACAGTTCAGCAAAGTCCCTGGAGAGGCATTGTGGTTATTTTTTCCTAGTCCCGCCACTGAAGGTAACACAGTCCACAAAAGAACAAGACTGTGATTTAATTAATTTTTACCCTTAGAAACAACTGAAATTATCAACTGATTATTTAAACATGAGAAAAGCCTTATGAGTAAAAATGTTTTGCTTTGCTGTTGGATCTCATTGATCACCTTTACCAGCTTTGAGGTACCAGTTACAACTATATACTTTCTTCAGCCAAAAAAAGTTGTTTTGTTCCTCCGTGGCCTACTCACAATAACTAGTTTGTGCTCAGTGTCTTATTCCTTGTGCCAATGTGAAGTTAAGACAGGAATGGATGTCTTGCCATAGCAGAAAAATTCATTGGATTAGGAACCAAGACAGACTTTTTAACATTTTCTGCCAAAAGCAGAAGCCAAGGAATGATCTAAACTTTCTGTTCTTGAGTATTCAGAGACACATTTTCTTCCCTCTTTCACATTATTACACTCACAGCTATAGCACTTTGTGGTACAAAGCACTGTAGTGACGTTGCAAATGGAATTTGGACAATGCTCCTATTTGATTGCTAGAGTTAGTACCATCATTATGTGTGCATAACAAACATCAGACTTGCTGACAGAGAAAACAACAACCCTTTGCTTTCCTAAAAGGAGAGTGTGAACTCTGCCAGGCATTTTTAATTGACTAGGGTGATTGATTGCTTAGGTAGGCCAACGAAGTTCTGATTAGCACTTCCATAAGCTGAGTTCTTTATCTGCAGCTGAGTGAGACTTAAAAACATATACAAGTATATTTTCTGATTTATAAAATAGCAAAGAAATATTATATTTAGATGTCCCTGACTAATAAATGCTAGAGGCAAACACAACAGTTGAAACTGGCTTTTGGAACATAACACACTTTTGAAACCATAGGGTTTGGTGCTAATCAATACCTAATTAGATAGACTCATAGCACTGAAGCAAATACAGCTGTAATCAGCATAAGAAATGATCTTGCACGGTTATTATGTAAGGTTACTATCAGAACTGTTCTGCTTTATACTTGGATATATTTAATGTTTGTATGGACTGCTGGCTATTCTACTTACTTTCGCCATCTGTCTCTTGTTTCACAAACTCCACTGCATTATCAATGCTGCTGGAGTCAGTTAAGTTCAGTATCACAGTTTTCAGTGAGAGGGATGTGCAGGCCAGGAGTTCTTGGCTTCCCTTTTCTGTCAGACATGCAGCAATGACGTGGAATCCTCTTCGGTCAAGTTGTTTAGCCAGCAAGTTCCCAAACCCACTGTCACATCCAGTTATGAAGACATGCTTTCCATTCAGGTCTTTCACAATAAGACTGTCTCGTATGAGCCAGCAAATAAGGAGGAAAAGTATGGAAGCCAAAATTCCTATCTGCGCTGAGCTGGAAAGCAAGGCCTACAAGCAAATAATGTTAAAGATCTGGAAAATGAATGCAGTCAATCTATTGATTCTATCTCCAACTTAAACACAACTCATATAAAAGCTTTGTGTCTCGTTCCAGATTTTTGTCTTCTTATGAGTAAAATGGGGCACAGAGTTAGGTGCTTGACCACAGTTTGAGTGGTGTCTGTGAAAAATATGCATGTTGGCCGAGCCTTTCTCTAAATTTCCTTGTCAATAGTTTTCCATTATTTTTAAGATGCAGCTTCCCTTGTCTTTCTCACTAGTCTGCAGGTGATTGGCATGTTTCAGGACGAAAAAAAGCATGTCACTGACTAGCCACAGTTGTCTCCTTTTGTGAACACTCCTGATTACTGAGAGCACTGCCGGAGAAAAAAGTCTGCTGCAAAGAAGTGCAATTCAGTATGATCATCTGCTTCTTGCCACCTACAGTGCTTCTTCCAGAAACACTGGGAGAGAACAGAAATGTATGGGCTCTCCTGGTGAGTGTGCTGACTCCTTTGTTGTGTGCTTTGTAAATGTCAGCTGGTGCTCACAATCTGCTTTCTTTAACCTCTGCTCTTCGAGCAAGGCTGGACTTCAGAGCAATATCTGAATCTGTTGTCTGGCTCACTAGCTCCTCTCTAAACAAGTAGTAAAAAATGAATGGAAATGCCTACCGCTGTGCTGACCGGATCACAGATCAACCTAACTTCATTGTGAGAGAGAGGATTTCAAGAACACAAGTTGCCACAGTGCATTATCGCATTCCTAAATATACAGCAACATCCTCCTTCCTGGTGACAATACACACTCACACATGCTTCTTATTGGCATGGGTTGGCTTTGGATTTGTGCTGGGGGGGGGGGAGGGGTAGGGGTGCAAGAATTAAACTGAAGCTCTGTTATATAAGCTAAATGCCCAAATCCATTAGTGGTCACCTGAATGGAAAAGGTCTGTTTTCCAAAAGTGCCAAGCATCTGCAGCTCACAATGATTTTGATGGGCTGCTCAGCACCTTTGAAGTCTGCTATGACTTAGGGTATGTCTATACTGCAGATTTTTTTTGGAAAAATGGCCATTTTTCCAGAAAATCTACACTTAGGTCCACACTGCAATGGCATTTTTTCAATAGAAAGTCAAAAGAATAGAGGTGCTTTTCTGACAGTGATAAACCTCTTTCTACGAGGAAGAAGCCTTTTTCTGAAAAAGCTCTTTCAGAAAAAGGCATGTGTGGATGGGGAAGAGGGTTTTTTTTTTTTTTTTTTTTTTTCCAAAAGAAGAGGTCTCCAGGAAAAAACACAGGTGCTCTGGTGGCCACTCCATCCATAGTAATCACAATGCAAATGTGAGACAGCATCCAATCAATGTGGATACTATCTTTCGAAAAAAGCAGATCGCTTTTTCGATGTGCTTTTGCTGTGTGGATGCACTCTTTTGAAAGAAGTTTTTCTGGAAGATCTCTTCCGGAAAAGCTTCTTCCGAAAGAAGCGTGCAGCCTAGTCATAGCCTCAAGTTCCAAAATTTGGTTTTAAGTGCCTCACACTAAGCAGCCAGATTGAACCTCTGAGTGTTTACTGTTAGTATTTCATAGCATTTTTTAAAAAGGAATTAATTTGAGAGAAATGTGTTTGATTAACTTTTATAAATCCTTGAAGTAGTTAAATGACAATTCTCTCCCTCCCCCCCAAAAAAAACCCTTTCTTCTAGAGTTCAGAATTCTTTTGGTTTTTAAAATTTATGTAGATCGCCAAAATGTTACATTCTAATAAACCATAAATGGCATTAAAACAGGGAAGAGATGCTAAAATATTGAGCCTAGTACCTGCAATCCTTTCTCATATTTATATTCCTAGCAGGCCATTGGGGTAATCATATCATTTTTCAAAAGCCATAGATGCCCCCCACACACGCACACACCTTTCATGCTCGGACTGCAATAGCCAACAAGACACCGCGTGAAACACAAAATGATTCTCGTCTGCAGGCCTCAAGTCAATAATGTGTTTTATGCAGAATCCATATCTGGTTAGTTAAATAACGATTTCTAGAAATATTTCTGGAAAAGTAGTGACTTAAGTCTCACTTTGCCACCTCTTTCCCACTGTAAATTGTTTTCTTAGCTAGTCTGTAAATTCAGGTAGCCCGTAGTTTTAAACATTAGCTGTGTTCTTGTGCTGGTACTTACATTCTGGGGAGACATCTGCAAGCTCATTATAAGATTCCAGGAGAACAGAGTGTCTGTTGCCGGTTACAGCTGGAGCTGGAGTGAAGAAGTTGTTGCGAATTTTAATTCACGAAGCTTTTCAGTATGATCTGCACAGTGACACCTTGCTGATAGTTTCAACATAGATTCTGTTCTCTGTGGGACCGTGTGATTGCTGTACAATAGCTGACAAGCCCGGTACAATTCCCTGCTGTTGATTATGACTTACATTCTGATGACTCTATTTTAGCCTCTTACCAGGAAATAATCGTATGTGTATTCTAAATGTCTGTGTAGCCCACCTAGATTGTCTAAGCTTTACTGGCCTAAATACAGTAATTCCCAAAGCACGGAGCTTGTCAAGACTCATTAGGGAGAGAGAACTGATCCCATTAGAGGCCTGATCCAACTCCTACTGCAATCAATGGGAGTTCCTCCATTGACTATAACAGACGTTAGCCCTCTGGGAACTAATCTTGTTTTTTTGCTCTATACACATGCAGATGTCTGTTTGCATCAGTTGGAATTGTAGGCACAAAAAGTGAGGGAAACAAACATTAGCATATAATTCTTTGTGTTTGATCATGGTTAGGGCCAATTTCTTTTCTCCATTGTTAATTTCTGATCCTTAGAATAAATGATGTATCTAAGAAGTTGACTGCAACTTAAAAAAAAAAAAGTTTAGAGTTCCTGAAAGCGAAAATCCCCATGTAGGAAAAGAATACAGATGTATGATGGCCAACAAACCTCTATCAGCTGGCCCAAAGTCCCCTCGCTTTCATTTCTTCTCCCTCCCCCTCAGGTGCCACCAACCCGGTGTGTTACATTTTGGAGATTCTCCCAGTATCTTGTTGTCCTTCACTCTGTAATCCTCAGGCTTACATCTCTTCCACCCTCATATAGGCAGAACTGCCCCAGCAGGATGGGCTGGACAATTCTGGATTTTGAAACGAATGCAGAAACTGCTTGTGAAAGGTGATCTGAACCAAACTGAGTGAAAATTTAAACTGGAAAGAAAAATGCTTGCTGCTGTGGCTGCTATGGTATATAGACAATGGGGAGCTCTCTGGCTATAGAAACATATATGTGTCTTTAGCTAAATTAGAACGCCTGGTTCAAACTGTACCATCCATGGCACTATGGATTTGTGACTTTCCCTGGAGACATGGTTCAGTGCTTTATTTGTTTATTTTAAATCCTGAACTTGCATACAGCATTTTGGTGTGAGGGTGGATTCAGTGAATTACACTGAATTTCATTGAATTTAAAATTGTATTTAAAATAATTAAGAGCTAGTTTGTGCAGCCCTTACGCTGCTGAGCCCTTCCCAAGACGAGTGGCTATTTTATTGATTTTTGTTGTAGGCGTAGATGGAAAGGGGATGTTTGCATTTGTTTTGTGGGACAACCCTTGTTGACGTGCTTCCTTTTTTCATTCCTACTTCTAGTTGTACCTCTTCTTCTTCTCTGTCTGATAGTCTCTCTCTCTCTCCTGCTTCCTCTTTCTAACTCCGCCTCTCTCTCTCTGTCTATAAAGGTACTGGTATATGGCTCCCCCATACGTGCCTGGCAGGATGGACCTGGCCAAAGATTCAAAATGTCTGTCACATATGACCTGATCTAAACTTGTCAACCTGCATAGCATATAATTCAACACATAGTAAAAATGACCCCCATAGCACCACAAGTCCCCAGTCATTCCTGGAGGCGCATTCCTTTAGGTCTCCTTGCTGTCAGGTTTGCTTAGTACTGATTATTTATGCTGAGGAGCCTGGACGCTGAACAGTGTGACATCTTTGTGGAGGGGTTTAAAGATCCTACTTAGCATGTCCAAAGCAGTGACTGGGGCTTTTCCATACCGGTTGCGTTTTCATGTGTGATGCGGTAATTAATTTGTCAGTTTCCCTTTCACCCCTGGAACATACAATATGAGAGAACACAAGAGAATGGAAATTATTTAGGTACAATGCCAGCTCAGGCTGTGGCAAGAGTGTAAAGCCTGGCTCAAGAGGGCTTGTCGCCTACAGAACACCATTGCTGAAAGCAGTTGTATCTCATCACTTCCATGGGTTTCTTTCCTCATTGAATCGCTAGGTCTGAGGAAGGTAAGTTAGAATGACAGAGCTCGAAGGCTGGCATTGGGAAAGGATATGAGAGGTATAAATCCCCAGGTGCAAAAAAGAATCCAACAGTATTCATGCGAGAGAGGTGAACATTTTTAACATATGTGTATCACACAGGGCATGTGGTATATTGGCTGGATTAGGGAAGTGAGAATCAGGACCCTTGAGCTATCTTTGTTTGCTTTATGACCCTGGACAAGTCACGTCCTCTCTGTGCCTCTAGTTTCTGATCTGTAAGGTGGACATTTAAAGACTTACTTGCATCAGAGAGTATATGGGGCTTAATTAACCTACGCTTATAAAACACTTTGAGAGCTATAGAGTGAAAGATGCTATAGGAGAGCAAAATATTATCAAAGTACCTTCATCAGCACTACATCAGATGACCGAAAAGCAGTCAGTGTGCCAGTAACAGAAGAGTGATTTGTACTTTAGTGTCAGGTTAATAAGCTAAAAAATAATTGCAGTCTGATATGCTATGGGAAGGAAAATGCTCATTCTAGTCTACTAGAATTCTTTGGCAGAATCAGCTCCACAGTGACTAAAGGAAACTGGTCAATACAATTGATTGAGTTTCAAAATGACTTTGTTGAAGTCCCTCATGAGAGGCTACTAGGAAATTCCAGAGAATAGTTGCTGTGTGAGAGGTGAAGGTATATCATGGGATAGCTGCTGATCAACAGGGAAAAGGGAAAAGAGGAATGAATGGTACATTTTCAACATGGGCATGGAAGTTAATGTTGAAGAAGACTGTGGTCTCACTTTCACATTGCACCTTCCTGCTCCCTTTAGGGTAGGACGCACCAGCAGACCTGCTAGCAGAGCACCCTGCATACATTCTTTGAAGGATCTATGTAAAACTTCTGCAAGGCTGGGCACAGCCTATCCCTTTGCTGCTGTTATTGAGTCCAGAATTTCTCCTAGCTAGTGAAAGATTAGTCCCAACCAAAATGTGAGTCTAAGAAGTACTAGTTAAACTTGATTACAGAATGAGTATCAGCAGCTTCCTAGGATGAAAACCAGCAGAAGATTAAATCACAGAGGCCACCCAAAAGTCTCAAAGAGGAGACGGAGTTACCCTGCAGATTTCCAGTACTCTGGTTGACACAGCTCTATCTTGTTACTGATCAAGGTTAATATTTCTCATTCCCATTTTCATCTGCTGAGTGACTAACAGACCATTCATGGCTGTGCATTTTATGATCAGGGAGGCAGAACGGATCCACTCTCTGCGGACTGGCCAATGTCACCAAGCTTTCTGCTTTGAAAGGTCAGAGAGGTTACAAGAGCACAGGGTAGGTCTACATAGCAAAACAACATGGCTACGTCTACACCAGCAGCTTCTTGCACAAGAACTGTTTTGCGGAAGAGTTCTTATGCAAAAAGTCTTCCACAAGAACACGTCTACACTGGCACGTGCTTTTGCGCAAGAGATGTGCTTTTGTGCAAGAGTGTCTATGGCAGTGTGGATGCTCTCTTGCGCAAGAAAGCTCTGATGGCCATTTCAGCATGAGAGGTCTTATTCCTCATGGGGAGAGGAATAACTCTTCCAGAAGTCCTGTTTTCCAGTGATAGAAATGTAGCCATGTTAGTCTGGTGTAGCAGAAACAAAATACAGGACTATGTAGCACTTTAAAGACTAACAAGATGGTTTATTAGGTGATGAGCTTTCGTGGGCCAGACCCACTTCCTCAGATCAAATAGTGTACGAAATTTGTCACAACCATATATACCAAAGGATACAATTAAAAAAAATGAACACATATGAAAAAGACAAATCAAATTTCAGAACAGAAGGGGGATGGGAGGGAGGGAAGGTAAATGTCTGTGAGCTAATGATATTAGAGGTGATAATTGGGGAAGTTATCTTTGTAATGGGTAAGATAATTAGAATGTTTATTCAGACTCAGGTGTAAAGTGTTGAATTTAAGCATGAATAACAGTTCAGAGGATTCTCTTTCAAGTGCAGTCTTAAAAGGCTTTTGAAGCAGGATGCAGGTAATTAAGTCATTCAGACAATGTCCTTTCTGGTTGAAATGGCAAGAAACTGTTTTTTCTTTGTGATCCTGTCTAATATCTGTTTTGTGGGCATTGATCCTTTGGCAAAGTGTCTGAGACGTTTGTCCAATGTACATAGCAGACGGACACTTTCGGCACATGATAGCATAAATTATATTTCTGGATGCGCAGGAATATGTGTTCTTGATCTTATAACTCACTGTTTTCTGACGCTGTACTGTAAATTTACTTGCGCAAGAATGTGCATGCAGTATAGACACCAGGCAAGTTTTTGTGCAAGAACAGCTGTTCTTGTGCAAGAAGCTGCCAGTGTAGATGTAGCCCACCTGTGTCTGGCCCATGTGAGCTGATGGGACCTGGGCTGCTGGGCTATTAAAGTGAAGTGTTGTTGTCTGTGGTCAGGATGGAGGCCTCAGGTCCCAGAGCCCAGGATCCAAGCTGATCCCAGCCATCTACCTTGCAACTTTATAGCCTTGCAGCCCAAGCTACACAAGCCAGAGGCAGCTGACATAGGTGTTTTATTGCGATATTGACGTGTGGCTCTTTCTGTGCTGTAACTATTTGAAGAGTATCTGTGTGGAATCACATTTCTGAATTTAGTCCATGACAAAAGGAAATATATTTAGTTGTGTCTGAGGCAAATGTTCTGCAGCTGTAATTCACAGCCACTGGGAGAGGCAGTTTCTATATAATTTCAAAGGAAGGCTCATTTTAACATGTTTCAGATTCTTGGTGAGTTACCTACATGGGAGGAGACAGACTTTCTGGAAAACAAGGCTGAGTCCTAAATAGATTGAAGGTGGGGAAATGGAATGATGAAAATATATGGCGTTCAGATACAAGAAAACACACGAGCTAGACTGATGCCCTCATTTATGTCAAACAGAGCTTTAATCCTTGATTAGTCAGTGGGCATAATTACTCCACCTTCATGGAATAGTGTTCCCTTTAATTTTTTCCATCCATGTGTGTAATAAATGTTGCTATATGCATCCAGGCATGTGTGGATGTGCACCATCAGTAGAAACACATGGTGCTAGCTGTGGGCGCTATGGGTGCTCTGCTAATCAGCCAAGTGAAATTTGAATCTGGCCTGAGTAGCCACCCAAGCACTCAGCTTACAGGGAACACTGCTGAGGAGTTCCTCCTGCCAACATAGCACTGGTGTGGACAGCACTTAATTGCTGTAACTTGCATCATTCAGAGGATGGCTTTTTCACACCCCTCAGTGATGTACGGTAAGTTATATTGACCTAAGTGGTAATGTAGGCCTCCTTCAGTAAATAAAATGCTTTCCTATAATGTCTGGAAATAGAATTCAAGTCTCCTAGGTGATATGAATCTTAAGGTCTCCATTCAGATGTGTACAAGAGACACGTAAACACAGTCTTGTGCTCTCAGTTCTGCAGAGGCCAAAAATGAGCTTAACTTAAGGATTGATTGATCTCGAGCTTCAAAAACTAGCTGCTCCTCCAGTCCTAAACTAAGATTATTGGGTGGCAGCCTGTCGATGCTCATCCTGCAGCTCTCTGACTTATGATTTAAATCAAAATTGTTTGCTTTTCCGCCACTCTGTCCCATTGCCTTCAGGAGACAAATATTTTAATGAACTATTTATTAATACTGCAGAAAGAATAGCGAATCCACAGGCATATGTACAGCACACCTGGTCTTATAGGAAATAACCCACATGCAATTCTGTTCATGCAAAATAGGAATTAACTCCCACACCGACAACTAAATACAAGTGTCAGCCAAAAAGCAGAGTGAGACCTTGCGAGCTCCAGAGATGTTTAACTGAAAACCAGCAATGTTTAGACAGGCACTGGATGGCTTAATGTTTAGCCAAGTCATGTCACAACAAACTCACCAGTGCTTGGTTTTGACATTGGCCAGTTTTCCATCCAGTGAGAAACCACTTCCTGGGCAAACCATTCAACAGTTGAGTTTAGGTAAGTTTTGTGCCTAATTCCAATGGAGCTCAATCACGCAAAATACTGAGGAGCTCCTCCTGTCATGTACTATGTACCCTCATTTCCCAGGTACTTTAGCACAAGTTAAAGCCCCCTTGAAGGAGTCACTCCCTCAGCACTTTGCAAAACCAAGGTTGTTGTCTCTTGGCTTGGAAGTAAGGCAATCATTTTTCAAAAGGCCTACATTTTTCAAAAGTTACAGGGCTGAAGTTGAATGAGGTGCTCAGCATTGACTGCAAATGTGGCATCTTTAAGATTTCATAAGGCGAGCATCCAAAAATTGAGCCATCCTCCCTCCCCCATTACTGGTCATTTTTTAACTCTCTAGTTCCTACTTTCCAGAATAAAGAAAAATCCTACAGGAAATACTGTTTTTAGTCAGTGGTTTTGGTATTATTCATAACACTTTATGCGCCTAAAGCTAGATGATAAATGCAGGATCAGTCACTTCTTTGCAACATTTCTATTTTTCTTTGATTCTTTAATAAATGTGGCCTGGCTTTTACATAAGATTGCAAATTCAGCTATAATCTGTATCACAGTTTTGAGCGCTAGGAACTCTAAAAGCTGTTAGAAATATCAAAAACTTGGTGTCAGGCTCAGTTGGATCAGCAGGGACAGAGCTAAAATAAAGGGCTGGTTCTTGTTGACTCAGCCAGCTAGGCCATCCCCATTTGAATGGGAAAGTATAAATACAACAGGAGAATTCACCCTGCAGTTGGGTCAGCAAGCTCTGTTTTGTTTCTCAGGAGTATAAAGTCCTGTATAGCTGTGGGCATGTTTGAAAGGGGGATCCAAAGAACCTTGGCATCCCAGCCAGCAGTGTAACGTGAGTGAGGATGAATGCTCGTTAGAGCATGCTCCATGCATTTCACAGCCAGCGAGAGGTCTGTGTTCTGAAATATCTGAGTCAGCTTTTCTTTCTTTGCAGCATCTGCACACAAAAAAAAAAAAAAAAAAAATCAAAGGCTTCATTTGAGTGATAGGCCCTAGAAAGGAAAACTACTTCTATCCTATTTCCTCAAAATGCATTTGTGATGGTTACTTCAGTTTTCAGTTCTGTCATGGCCGAGCCAAATGGCATTTTCTGTTTTCCCCAAGACAAGGGGGAAAACCGGTCCACCTTACAGGCCAAGTTGGGCCATCTTTACTCAAGCTGAGCTGTCATTTGCTCTCTGGATAATCCTATTGATTTCATCTGTGGCGTAAGCCACGACTTAACTTGAGTAAAGGGCGCAGAATCTGGCTCATGCTGTCTGAGGAAAGTCAATTAATCATTTCCTCAGAAGACAGAAGATACAGGAGTAGAACTGAAGGGGTGATAGACGTTCCTGGTGCCAGGTGCAGTGGTCATGTAAATAGGCACAGCTTCACTGACTACAGAGGAGTCACATGTGGGAAAAGATACAAAAGGCAACTATAGAGAAAGGAACTGGGGGAGGAAGGTGTAGGGAAGTTGCAAAGGTCATTGGATGAGCACATCCCATTTTGAGCTATATTCAGCCATAATCTGTCAGAAGAGCTGGTCCTGCAGTGAGCTTTGTGCGGATGCAGGGAACTGTCCATGCAGAGCCTATTGCCAGAATGCCATTTAAATTACCCCAAACTGGTAGCAGTGGGAGAAACACCCCTCCCCCTCTCATTGGTTTTGGCTTACCAATCTTTGGGTCAAACGTGTGCATATTTGCATGCTTGTTTGTTTAAGGGTCACATGCCACGCAACATTCAAAACTCAGATGAAAGCATAAGGAAATACAGGCAGGGGGAACCAAATAATGGTTATTTTGTGCATAGTCATATTCTATGATATCTAGCATTGTAAGCTTACATTGATACATTACATGCCGGAAGAAAGATGTGCCCTGTAAATCAGAAAAGTCTGGGCCATTTTCTAGAGACCTTGAAACTGCACATGCCCTGATCCCTTCAATACAAAATAATCAGGCAATGTCTTACCTTTCTGTATATACCCCTCTCCATATTGTTTTCTTATGGCTGGAGGAAGTTGTTTCCAAATGGTCTCCCTTTCTTGGATGATCTTTTTTCGATTGGATAATCCAGTTTTGAACAGCCCAGGTTCAATGCAAGAAACCTTAACTCCGAAAGCTTTCATGTCCCGTCTGCAGAAACAGCCATTTAAGGATGTCATTGCTACTTGAAAAAAACAACTCTTAAAAAACAGCAAATAGTATCACAGCACTTCAGAGACTTAGGAACTGCAAGACTATTTGTCGTTTTTTAAAAGTTTTTCCAGTTACAGACTAACACGGCTACCCCTCTGACACTGTTGCTGCTTGAGACAGCATTTAATAACTGAGGGTACGTCTACACTACAGCACTAATTCGAACTAACTTAGTTCGAATTAGTTAATTCGAACTAAGCTAATTCTAACTAACGCATCTAGAACTAAAAACTAGTTCAAATTAGCGTTTTGCTAATTCGAACTAGCGCGTCCACATTAAGTGGACCCTGAACCAGGCTTAAGGATGGCCGGAAGCAGTGCCGGCAGGGCATCAGAGGAGGACATAGAGCGTGGAGATGCTGTCTCAGGCTAGCCGAGGGCTGTGCTTAAAGGGTCCCGACCCCCACCCCAGACAGACAGTTCTCAGGGGTGCCCCGCTTGCAAAGCAGTCCTGGCTTGGAGTGCCCTGAGTGCCCACACTGGGCACATCACAGCACTCGGCCATCAGACCGGCTGCACTTGCCGCAGGCTGCCATCTGGGGAGAGGGGGCAATTGGGGGGCTGCAGGAGAGCTTCCACCCCCAGAAGCCTGCAGAGCCAGCCCAGTCCTCCCCATCGGGGGCTCGTGCCCCATTCCTCCCTCACCTCCTTCCACTTACCCTTCCCTAGCCCCTCTTCTTGATGTACAAAATAAAGATAACGTGTCTTCCAAAATGGAATCTGTCTTTATTGAACAAAACTGGGTGAGACTGGGAAAAGGAGGTGAGAGAGGGGAAGAGAGAGGCTGGGAGAGGGGAGGGAAACTAAAATGATCAGAGGTTGGGAACAGGTCCCATATGAAGAGAGGCTAAAGAGACTGGGACTTTTCAGCTTAGAAAAGAGGAGACGGAGGGGGGACAGGATAGAGGTGTCTAAAAGCAGGAGTTGGCTGGAGACAGTGCATACAGAAAAGTTCTTCATTAGTTCCCATAAAGAAGGACTAGAGGACACCAAAGGAAAGGAATGGGTAGCAGGCTTCAAACTAGTAACAGAAAGTTGTTCTTCACAAAGCAAAGAGTCAACCGGTGGAACTCCTTGCTGCAGGAGGCCGTGAAGGCTAGAACTGGAACAGAGTTTAAAGGGAAGTGAGATCAAGTCATGGAGGTTGGGTCCATGGAGTGGTATTAGCCATGGGGTAGGAGTGGTGTCCCTGCCCAAGATTTGTGGAAGGCTGGAGAGGGATGGCACGAGACAAATGGCTTGGTCACTGTCTTTGGTCCATCCCTTCCAGGGTTCCTAGGGTTGGCCGCTGTCAGCAGACAGGCTACTGGGCTAGATGGACCTTTGGGTATGTCTACACTACCCTCCTAGTTCGAACTAGGAGGGTAATGTATGCATACCGCACTTACTAATGAAGCCCGGGATTTGAATTTCCCGGGCTTCATTAGCATAAGCGGGGAGCCGCCATTTTTAAATCCCCGCTGCTTCGAACCCCGTGTAGCGCGGCTACACGGGGCTCGAACTAGGTAGTTCGGACTAGGGTGCCTATTCCGAACTACCGGTACACCTCGTTTCACGAGGAGTAACGGTAGTTCGGAATAGGAATCTAGTCCGAACTACCTAGTTCGAGCCCCGTGTAGCCATGCTACACGGGGTTCGAAGCAGCGGGGATTTAAAAATGGCGGCTCCCCGCTTATGCTAATGAAGCCCGGGAAATTCAAATCCCGGGCTTCATTAGCAAGTGCGGTATGCATACATTACCCCGCTAGTTCGAACTAGCGGGGTAGTGTAGACATACCCTTAGGTCTGACCCAGTACGGCCATTGTAAGCTCAGGGCTCAGGGTCGGGGGTCTCAGTGGACCCCCTTGATTCTCTTGCACACCTGATCCTGGGTGGCCAGGCTGGCAGCTATCCTGCCCAAGCCGGCCACTTTCCTGTGCCTAGTGCGGAGGTCGGAGACGAGGTCCACGATGTCCGCACTAGCCCAGGCGGGTGCCCGCCTCTTGCAGTCCTAGGCAAGCTCCCGGGAGCTGCCAGCCTGGTCCCGGGAAGAGGGGGAGGGCTAGGGGGCATCGGGTGGGTGGCTCGAGCTGTGCCAGGTGCAGGGTCTGCTGGCTGGGTGCTGGCAGGCTTGCACCTGGCACGGGCACCGTAGCCAGCCCGTGCCCCTTTAAGGAGTCCGGGGCCAGGAGGGGGGCAGTAGAGTTTCCCTGGTGTTGGCCAGAGTGGCCACCATGGAAACCTGGGGAGGGCTAGCCTCCCACTAGTTCGAATTAAGGGTCTACACACCCCTTAATTCGAACTAGCTAGTTCGAACTAGGCTTAATCCTCGTGGAATGAGGATTACCTAGTTCGAATTAAGCGCTCTGTTAGTTCGAATTAAATTCGAACTAACGGAGCACTAGTGTAGCGCCTATGAAAGTTAGTTCGAACTAACGTCCGTTAGTTCGAACTAACTTTGTAGTGTAGACATACCCTGATGTATTTATATCTGCACTAATGTTTTCTCTCTGTCTGTGTAGTTCACTGTGCATATTGGGAAGGCCAAGATCTAACTGTAAGTAAGTGTTATGTAAAGATGGGCTAAGGTGGAGAGGGCTCTTGGAAGTGACCACAATTTTTATTTATGTCAAGTCCTTTGCACTGATACACAAAGGAGCAGAAAAAATGAACAAGGACACACACACACACACACACACACACACACACACACACACACACACACACACACACTTTACATGGCAAAAGTTGCCTTTTAGTTTTAAATAAAAATATAGGTCAGTGCTTCTTTTATCTGAGTTGTTTCATCCATTCATAAGATTATCTGTGAACTACATGAAGTTCTGTTCTTAGGCTAGGTATACTGGAATGTCTTGTTTGAAAAAGAACCACAAAAAACTGCTAACCCCCTTCAAAAAAGCCCCACCTTCAAAAAAACAGAGTTAATGACTCAGATAAGCATATGTGCTTTGTTTAAGTGGCTTGGGGAAAAAAGGAATAGTTGCAGTCTGTGTTAGGATGACTTTAATCATAACACACAAACATCTGGCAGTTGGTTCCTCAGGATCGTGCTTCTGGGGCGGCCTACACTTTGTGACCTTGCATTTTAAATTATGCCAGTTGCAGTGTATACTACAATTGTCTAGACTCAGAGTAAATGAGAATCAGATTCAATAAGGTCTCTTAATTCTTAGTTAGACTCCCCAACTAGCATTACATGACAGGGTATGTCTACACTACCCCGCTAGTTCGAACTAGCGGGGGTAATGTAGTCATCCACACTTGCAAATGAAGCCTGGGATTTGAATTTCCCGGGTTTCATTTGCATGATGCCGGCCAGCGCCATTTTTAAATGCCGGCTAGTTCGGACTCCGTGCCGCGCGGCTACGCGTGGCACGGACTAGCTAGTTCGGATTAGGCTTCTAATCCGAACTAGCTGTACGCCTCATGGAACGAGGTGTACAGCTAGTTCGGATTATGAAGCCTAATCCGCTAGCTAGTCCGTGCCACGTGTAGCCGCATGGCACGGAGTCAGAACTAGCCGGCAGTTAAAATGGCGCCGGCCGGCTTCATGCAAATGATGCCTGGGAAATTCAAATCCTGGGCTTCACTTGCAAGTGCGGATGACTACATTACCCCCGTTAGTTCGAACTAGCGGGGTAGTGTAGACATACCCACAGTCATAGAATCATAGGGTAGGAAGAGACCACAGGAGGTCGAGTCCAACCCCTTACCCAAAGCAAGACCAACCCCATCTAAATCATCCCAGCCAGGGCTTTGTCAAAGACCTCCCGGGATGGAGATTCCAACTTCTTGGGTAACCCATCCAGTGCTTCACCACCCTCCAAGTAAAATTATTTTTCCTAATATCCAACCTAGACATTCCCCACTACAATTTGAGACCATTGCTCCTCGTTCTGATCTCTTACTACTGAGAACAGCCTAACTCCATCCTCTTTGGACGCCCCCTTCAGGTAGTTGAAGGCTGCCATCAAATCCCCCCTCATTCTTTTCTTTCGTGACTAAGCCCAAATCCCTCAGCCTCTCCTCATAGGTCATGTGCTCCAGCCCCTAATCTGTTTTGTTGCCCTCCACTGGACTTTCTCCATTGTGTCCAAATCCTTTCTGTAACTGGGGGTCCAAAACTGGATGCAGTACTTCAGATGTGGCCACACCAGTGCCAAATAAAGGAGAATAATCACTCCTCTAGATCTGCTGGCAATGCTCCTCCTAATGCACCCTAATATGCCATTAGCCTTCTTGGCTACAATGGCACACCCTTGACTCATATTCAGCTTCTCATTCACTGTAATCCCCAGGTCCCTTTCTGCCAAACAGCTGCTTAGCCAGTCAGTCCCCAGCCTGTAGCAGTGCTTGGGATTCTTCCATCTCAAGTGTAGGACTCTGCATTTCTCTTTGTTGAACCTCATCAGATTTCTTTTGGCCCAATCCTCCAATTTGTCTAGGTCACTCTGGACCCTATTCCTGCCCTCCAGCATATCTACCTCTCCCCCTAGCTTAGTGTCATCTGTGAACTTGCTGAGGGTGCGATCTAAGTCCTCATCCAGGTCATTAATAAAGATGTTGAAAAAAACTGGCCCTAGAATCGACCCTTGGGGAGCTCTGCTTGATACCCACTGCCAGGTGGACATCAAGCTGTTGATCACTACCTGTTGAGCTTGACAATCTAGCCAGCTTTCTATCCACCTTTCAGTCCATTTATCCAATCCATACTTCCTTAAAGTGCTGGCAACAATACTGTGGGAGACCGTATCAAAAGCTTTGCTAAAGTCAAGGTAAATCGTGTCCACTGCTTTCCCCATAGCCACAGATCAGTTAGCCCAGTCACCCTCTTTTGGGTGCTAGCGTACCCTCAAGACTCTCAACATTATCAAAAAAAATATTATTTCCTCAGAATTAACATTACTGTACCTTAAACTGTCATTAAATCCTTCCACCCCAAACTTGGAAGGACAATAGCCCCCACCCCATACTGCCAGGCGGCCTCCAGTGCTGGATATATTTACTAGTCTCCCTCTGGCCATTTTTACCAAAGGAAGCAAATGTAGCGTAACATTTATCAGGCCAATTAAATTAACTTCAATCGGTGCTCTGAAGTGCTCAATAGTCAACCAGTCTGTCGGCGCTGAGGGTCCCATAATCCCTGCATTGTTGATCAGCCCCCACAGACCTGCACAGAAAAAAAATTAAAGTAGTGATTTAAGAAGCCAGTATCAACCTTTATGTAAAAAAGAGGAGTCAAACTAGCTGAGAATGCATCAAGAACAGTCTAAGAGCCAGCTGGATTACAAGATGGGCAGGACTCATCAATTAGCTACCTCTATATCTCCTGCAGCCTTTACCATCTAACCTGAAGCTTGTATTTCACCACCATCCTTTGCAGGGCTCTTCACTACTGTGCTAACATTTTCCTTTTATGAGTTTTGAAGGTGGGTAGCTGGGAAGTATGGGAGCTTGGGACAGTTACAAGAATCTCAGTCACTGTTTATGTTCTCTTCTCATGGCTTCTCTTGTAGCCATTTCTGTATTACTAGAGCAGTTAAAGTTGAATTGCAGGACCATTTTAAGCCTCTCTTTTTTTTCGTATAGGTGCTCCATCAAGAAAATATTTATTCCCCAAAGGATCCCGCAAATCCTGGTTTCTCTTTAGTCACAGCTATGCTGTATCTAGTATGATGAAGTGCCTCCTGCCAAAGGTGGCAGTATTAAAACTGGCATCACAGATTTTTAGTTCTAGGAGTTATTGGCCCATTTGCCATCTGCAGCTAAGTGCTTCCTTACCGTAGCTGCCTGTATATTGAGTTTCTAAGAGCTGAGCTTAAGTTTTTCATTTCTCGTATCTTGCCCAAAAATATGCCCCAACATTCTTCTACTGTACCTGTGTGAAATTGCCAGTATTGAAGATTCCTAACTTTACAAACCTTGAACTGATCTTTTCAAACTTGGATTATTTTTTACATTTTAGTGAAGACTTTCAAACAAGACAAGTCTGAAGTTTCTTTTTTGTGTCAACTGAGTTATGTGAGTTGAAAAGTTGATTTGAGATCGAAAAGTGTATTTCTTATAACCACAAAACTCAAAAACAATTGAACTGTGATAATCCTTTAACATTCAGAAAACAGAAAAAATCGTCTTTTGTATTAAAGCAAATATAGAAAAATATCAGCCTCTAAACAATTTGTTTGAGCAAATTATAAGCAATTAAAAGGGGAGGGAAACAAAGAAGGAGGTTAGAATGGAAGTTGCATGTTGCAAGTACCAGGTTGCATGGTCCAAAGGGCCAGAAGTCTGTTTTAACTTAACTCTGAGTAGTAGCCCATTGAAATCAAAGAAATCAATCAATCAACATGAGGAATAGTATCAGAATTGTGTCCTGTGAAAGTAGCCTCTGGATAGTTAATATGGGATTGCATGTGAATTATTCATTTATTCCTGGAAAAAAAATTGATCTAGGTGATTAATATGTAAAGAAATAGTTTGTTCAATGAATATTGTCTCTTCCTGTCTGAAAATTGGAGCACTATTTTCAAAAATTCATGTATTATTCAAAATGATCTGCTAAATACATTCTATGAATAATCCTGGGTCTGCCCAGTGTTCATGAGCAGTTTGTTGTGAGTATTCAATATTCAAAATCTTACATCTGCACATAGCGCTCACGGTATATTTAAAGAGTATAAAAATGGACATATGATTCAGACCAACACTATCTAACTCAAAATCCTGTCTTCTGCCTGTGGTCAGTGCCAGTTGCTTCAGAGGAAATGAACAGAACAGGGCAATTATCAAGTGATCCAGTCCTGTCATTTATTCACAGCTTCTGGCAATCAGAGGCTTAGGAATACCTAGAGCTTGGTGTTGAATCCTTGACCCTCCTGATTGATAGACATTGATGGACCTGTTCTCCATTAAATTATCTATTTTTTAACTCAATTATACTTTTGGCCTTTATAACATATTCTGGCAAGGAGTTCCACTGGTTGATTTTGTTGTGTGAAGAAGTACTCCCTTTTGTTTCTTTAAAAAATGCTGCCTATTAATTTCATCAAGGGATTCCTTGTGTGATGTGAAGGGATAAACAACACTTCCCTATTCACTTTCTCTGCACCATTCATGACTTTATAGATTTTTCTCATATCCCTTCCCCCTTAGTTATCTCTTTTCTAAGATGTTCTGCTCCTAGACAGGGGTCTTCATTCTGCAAAGTGCAGAGCATTCTGGCATTGATCCAGCAATGCACTTAATGATGTGCTTAGCTTTAAACACATCAGCACTCCCATCAAAGTCAATGAAATTTGGTTTCCATTGTGAATATTTGTCTACTTTCCAACACCATGCTTCAGTATTCACCTAAAATCAGTATCTGCAAAAATTCCTTCTAGCGAAGTCACCCACTGGAATATTTGTGGAAAGGGATACAAAAGAGACAATTCAGCCAGACACAAATTTAAAACAAACGTTGCAGGGGATCTATTTTTCAGTATTTATCCAAGCATGTTAAACAGTTGCAGTTCACATTGGTATAAGCTCTCCTTGGAGTTTCTCATCTCCTGGAACTTTGGACAGAGTCTCTTAGAGTTCCTACTCTGTGGACTACAACAGCAATGGCTACAAGAGACCTCTGACACCATTTCAGTGCTCGGAGTCAGTGAGGGGGATAGTAGAACAGTTTGGCCTCAGCAAGAATTTCTAATCAGAAGGGTGCTGGATGAGCTGATATGGACCAGCAATTTACTGGCCGGCATTGCTCAGCCCTTCAGTAGGGCTATGTCCTTGACTCAGAAACAAAGAGGCCCGTTTTCGTTTCAGTTTTGAGTTTGGGAGCTGAGCAAGAAGCAGAGCAGCTCAGGGGATCTTTGATTAACTTCCTCTTCCACAAGGGAGAATCTTTGAACTCCTGTGGAATCTAGCCTCATGGGTAAGGTGGTTCCAGCCCAGGAGAGACCACAGTCCAGAGTGGCAGAGGTCCAACCCTCCAAGGCCTCTCTTGCACTCCTGACCAGGATAAAAACACTTTAGGAGGACCATTTTTTTAAAGTTGGCTAATAGTGCTGCAACACTCTTCTCCAAATTCATTCCCTACCTACTGCCTACCTGGGACATGCCAGTGGGGGGCTGGGAGATGTGCATGTCAAGAGGTGGGGAATTGGTTGATTTACTCATGTTTTAGTACTTCTTAGTCAACCCTAAATCTTCCCTTCCACAAAGCCTATTTTCCTGCTCCCAATAAAGTTCACTGTTTTCATATTTTGATTTTTGGGTGTGTGATTTCTGTACTGGGGTTTATGGTCAAGTATTCAATTGTTTTTCATGTGCTAGGTTTTATACTTATTGCTAGCAATGATAGTATTAATGCTTTCCAGGGTCTGCAGCCTTGTGTCACTGGCACAGAGAGGAATCATCCTGGGTGGAGTCACAAGGCATCTCTACAAAGCACTCAGGACAAACCCCATGTGAGGAGAGGGCAGAAGTCTGTCGTTCCAAGAAGCAAACATTGAAGAGGAGATGGTATGAGCTAGACCTCAGGGGTGGGGTTACATAGGAAAGAATTCAGATTTTCTGACACTCACCTGCTGACCCCACTTCAGCTTTAATCCACTCAGCCACCTTCCTAACATTGTCTGGATTGGTCACATCCAGCAGCACCGTTTGAAGCTGCTCTGAGGTTGCTTCTTTTAAATCCAGTGCTCCTGCTTCAGTCAGACAACTGGCAAGAACTCGAAATCCTTTCTCATCAAAAGTCCTTGCTGCCAGATTTCCAAATCCTGAGTCACAGCCAGTGATGAATATGTATTTGTGTGAGAGATCTTGAATCTTCTGCCCATCTTGTGCCCTCCACCTCCACCACAAATAGAAGATAGCCAGAAAGAAGAGTACGCAGATAAACATTTCCATGAAAGACTTCTGGTCCCCTTTCTCCTGAAATAGAAAGAACCAATGAAGGGAGGCTTTCCCCCACTTTTCTTCTGAGTTCATTTAAACAGGAGAGGACACAGCTCTGTGAAGTGGCTTCCTGTGCATTCTGCAGCTGTAGGATTAGTGCTTGTATTAAAATGAGAACCAAAGCGAATATGGGAAAAAATTAAGATAAGATTCTACAGAATGAAAGGACACTTGGATGCTGCTTCCTCTTTTCATAGCCTCATCTCCAAAAAAAGATATAGTTGAGATGTAAAGGATCTAGAGCAGGGTAGCACAAATGAAGGCTGGAAAGAGACTGACGGGATTGGGCTGCACTCACCCCTGGTTTCGTACAGGTTGAACCTCTCTAATCTGCCTTCCTAGAGAGCTGCCCAGAAATCTGATGCCCTGGGCTCTTTCCTCATTTGCCTATAGCCAGAATAGCCTCTGTTGTGTGTATGCTAATCTTCATGTAAATATCTTTGGTGGAAGGAGTGCAGCCTCTTGCACTGCAAGGTGTTGCATACAAATGTTGCAGAACAGGATACATGTACGTGCTAGTTTGTGTTGCTTAATTTTGCTCTCCTCTCTGACTTCAGTTGTGGGGAGAGGATACTGAATTAGATGAACAAATGCTTGCTCCCAGTGTGGTAAAGCAGATTTCCTTTGTACGGCAGAACCCGGAGTTCTAGTATGTCAACTTATGTATACACCAAAGAATGTTGCATTTGCACTGCTTTTGTCAGAGTGGAATATTGACTCATGTAGTTCTGAACTATAATTTCTTCTGTGACCTTTATTCTGATTAAGTTCTCTGGAAAAATAATGCCGACTTATCATAGCAGATGGGTGAGGCATTGCTTGGGTGCGAAGACAGCCAGATAGAGTACATACTTTAAAGCAGAGGCGAAGAATTTTTTTTCAGTCAAGAGCCACTGACCCACTGAAAAAAATCAAACAGAGCCCAAACACAAGAAAAACAAGCAACCAACAACCAAAAACCACACTCACTACCCACCTGCTCCCAAGGGAGAGTCAAAACAAAACAAAACAAAACCCCCCAAACCAAACCCCTCACTACTCATTTGCTCTCAGTGCTCTCAAGGTGGGAAGTAAAAAACCAGCAGTACCCCTCACTCACACTTCACTCCATTTGAGGCTCAGGGCTTCCCCCTACAGTGAAGGGAGCTGGTGCTCACGGGCCAGCCCCACTGAGAGGGAGCGATGCCAAGACGCAGGTCTTCCAGCCCTCCATGTGGGCACTTACTGTGGGCTGAATCAAATTAAGCTGGGGCTGGATGCAGACCATGAGCCATAGGTTCCCAATCCCTCCTCTAAGAGTATGTTTAGATAACAGTTAAACACCCATCGGTGGACTGCGTCAGCTGACTCAGGATTACGGGGATCAGGCTGCAGGGCTCTTTAACTCAGGTATAGAAGTTATAGGGTTTGGGCTGGAAACAGGCTTTGAGCCCTTGTGAGGACCCCAGAGCCCAGGATTCTGTCTGAGCCCAGACATCTGTATTAACCGTTCCATTATGTGAGCCCTGCAAGCCTGTGCCAGCTGACACGGGCTAGCTGTGGGTGTTTAATTGCAGTGTAGACATACCCTAAGATTCTAATGGGTCTCTGCTCACCTAAGCTGTGCCTCACCCTCTCCTCTGGTACTTTTGCCTATGTTGTGGGGTTGAGGAGGCCATACCGAATATGCCATCATTGCCATCAGTAGTGTGCCAGATAAACAACCCTCAGCCAACCCTCTTTTTTTTAAAAAACAATTCTGTCATTTTGACTTTTGTCTCCAGTTTGGAATGGAAGGTTATTTTGAAATGTCAAAATTCCCTGTGAAAGGAAAATTCCATTTTTATATTGCTGTAGTCAGTACCTTTATGTTTCTCTGCAGAGTGTATTTTTATCAGTGACACCACATGAAAGTAAGCTGGCTTTGTATAAAAAGCTCCCTACCAGGCTCATGAGTTGTGATAGAACCGATGATGTTTCTGGACCATAAGCACAGACTTACACCCTTTGATTTGATGGAGTAACTCCACTACGTGCTGGTGTTAGTAGACACATTCCTTGCATGTGGGCACTCACAAGCAGGAGACAAGCGCACACAGATTTAGCCATTGTATTGTGGTTACTGAACCTAGCAGTTCAAATAGGAAAGAAAGAAACAGCACACACATATAAAAAAGAAAATTGATTCTTATCTGCACAGCCGTTTTTCACTTGCAGCAAACAGTATCTTACAGAGAGTCAACCCCCTCTCTTTCTCTAGCTTGCAAATTTTTCTTAATGCTCAACCTACTTTCTTCCGTTCTCCTTGAGGTGTTTATTCTTCTTCTCCAAAATCATGCACTGATGAAGGAAAAATGTTATAAATATGTAGCAGCATCTCACAAGACAAACATGTCATTTCCATTTTTCAAAAGTAAAACCTCAAAACAAGGAGAGAGTAAAACCTATTCTGGACAAAGTGAATACTAAATCTCTCTAGAAAATGTCCTGTGAATACCAAGAAAAAACAAACCAAGAGATATTTTTATGGTACTATACCTGAATCAGCAGGAGCTTCGAAGCACTTTCTGCACATAGCCACACTTCAAGAATCATGTATTTGTGGCAAAGTTGTGTTAATGGTGTTACTCCTAATCCAAACTGAGAGCAATTTTTTTGGAAGCATAGCAAGTAGATTAACTCTCTGCCTCTCAGTGAGCTCATATGAGAGGGAGAGAAAGAGTATCCCGTTAGCACTCAAAATTTCAAAACCATCTGAAAGTCTTTCCAACTGTAAAAGGCAAATTTATCACAGAACTGGAAATACTTACAAGTAGCTCTAAATGAATCAGATTCAGAAACATTAATTATTCCCTTATATTTCTAAGGTTCCCATGTAAAGAAAAGTTTGAGCAGACTAGATAAAATGCTTACATGAAAAATTTTACTCACGCTTGATTTAGAAGAGATTTGATCTCCAGGAGATAGTCATTGCCTTGTTTCTCTGTCGTCCCTGTGTATGTGTTTACTGTGTGAGGAAGTACTGCTGAACCAGGAAAAGACTGGTTGAATTAATTTCACAAGTCACTTGTCACAAACAGCAGCTCTTGGTCCTTAGAAAGTTAAATGAGCTTTGTTAATGTTTGTACCTTATTATTGGGTCATGATTGCTATAAGAGCCATGCTGGGTAATATATTTCACCTGTGCACTCTGAAAAGAACCAGAACTTCTCGGATAGTGTAGTGACATGGGTGGAGTAATTGCTTCAGTGGGTGGCAGCTATTTTGGTTTCAGTGGTTTTGATTTGATCCTAACAGAGCCACACATAGAACTTTCTGGGTATGTCTACACTACAAAGTTAATTCGAACTAACGTCCGTTAGTTCGAATTAACTTTGATAGGCGCTACACTAGCGCTCCGCTAGTTCGAACTTAATTCGAACTAGTGGAGCGCTTAGTTCGAACTAGGTAAACCTCATTTTACGAAGACTAAGCCTAGTTCAAACTTACTAGTTCGAATTAAGGGGTGTATAGCCCCTTAATTCGAACTAGTGGGAGGCTAGCCCTCCCCAGCTTTCCCTGGTGGCCACTCTGGCCAACACCAGGGAAACTCTATTGCCCCCCTCCCGGCCCCAGAGCCCTTAAAGGGGCACGGGCTGGCTACGGTGCCCGTGCCAGGTGCAAGCCTGCCAGCACCCAGCCAGCAGACCCTGCACCTGGCACGGCTCAAGCCAGCCACTTGATGCCCCCCAGCCCTCCCCCTCTTCCCGGGACCAGGCTGGCGGCTCCCGGGAGCTTGCCCAGGACCGCAAGAGGCAGGCACCCGACTGGTCCAGTGCAGACATCGTGGACCTTGTCCACGACCTCCGCACTAGGCACAGGAAAGCGGCTGTCTAGGGCAGGATAGCTGCCAGCCTGGCCACCCAGGAGCAGGTGTGCATGAAAATCAAGGTGATCCACTGAGACCCCCGACCCTGAGCCCTGAGCTTACAATGGCCGTACTGGGTCAGACCAAAGGTCCATCTAGTCCAGTAGCCTGTCTGCCGACAGCGGCCAACCCTAGGGAACCTGGAGGGGATGGACCAAAGACAGTGACCAAGCCATTTGTCTCGTGCCATCCCTCTCCAGCCTTCCACAAACCTTGGGCAGGGACACCACTCCTTCCCCCTGGCTCATACCACTCCATGGACCCAACCTCCATGACTTGATCTCACTTCCCTTTAAACTCTGTTCCAGTTCTAGCCTTCACAGCCTCTTGCAGCAAGGAGTTCCACAGGTTGACTATTTGCTTTGTGAAGAACAACTTTCTGTTGTTAGTTTGAAGCCTGCTACCCATTCCTTTCCTTTGGTGTCCTCTAGGCCTTCTATTATGGGAACTAATGAAGAACTTTTCTGTATGCACCCTCTCCACCCCACTCATGCTTTTATAGACCTCTATCATATCCCCCCTCCATCTCCTCTTTTCTAAGCTGAAAAGTCCCAGTCTCTTTAGCCTCTCTTCATAAGGGACCTGTTCCAAACCCCTGATCGTTTTAGTTGCCCTCCCCTCTCCCACCCTCTCTCCTCCCCTCTCCCACCTCCTTTTCCCAGTCTCCTCGAGTTTTGTCACAATTGTCCTTTATTTTGTACATCAAGAAGGGGGGCTAGGGACGGGTAAGTGGAAGGAAGTGAGGGAGGAATGGGGTACGAGCCCCCGATGGGGAGGACTGGGCTGGCTCTGCGGGCTTCTGGGGGTGGAACCTCTCCTGCAGCCCCCCAATTGTCCCCTCTCCCCAGATGGCAGCCTGCGGCAAGTGCAGCCGGTCTGATGTCCGAGTGCTGTGATGTGCCCAGTGTGGGTACTCCGGGCAATCCAAGCCAGGACTGCTTTGCAAGCGGGGCACCCCTGAGAACTGTCTGTCCGGGGTGGGGGTCAGGTCCCTTTAAGCACAGCCCTTGGCTAGCCTGAGGCAGCAGCTCCACACTCTAAGTCCTCCTCTGATGCCCTGCCGGCACTGCTTCCGGCCATCCTTAACCCCAGTTCAGGGTCCACTCTGTGTGGACATGCTAGTTCGAATTTGCAAAACGCTAATTTGAACTAGTTTTTTAGTCTGGCTGCGTTAGTTCGAACTAAGTTAGTTCGAATTAGCGCTGTAGTGAGGACATACCCTCAGAGGATCTGCAGCAAAATTGGAAAATAAGCCCCTCCCACTCTTCCAAAATATTGTCACATATGAGGGTGCAAGGGGAAGGAAGGTTTAGAAAGGGAGCACACCCTGCAGCAACAGTGTCCCACGAGGCTCTGTGACCTGGTGTGTGGGGTTGCAATGCCATTCAGATTTGGTCGAGCTGCCTCTCTGCCAGTATGGAGGAGCCTCTAGGGTGAAACTTCAGCCGCAGTGGTGCTTTGCATTCAAAAATGAGCTTGCTTGGATTGTTTATTTATTAGCATTTGTGTTAACACAGCACCTGGATGCCTCAGTCATGGGCCTGGACCTCATTGTGCTAGGCGCTGTGCTAGACAGAACAAAAATGGTTCCTGCCCCATTGGGCATACAATCAAAGCATGAAAGACAAGAGATAGGTACACACAGCCCAGTGGAGGAGAACAAGAACGCAATGAGACAATCTTGGTCAGCTTGATAGGCAGAGGCATCAGCACACCAGCAGCCTAGCTGTTTTAGGCAGGCCCACCACAAAGGAAAGTTTTGAAATGGGGGTAATTTTGAAGATGTTTAGGGGTGATGGTCCCAAGCATGAGAGTCAACAGGGGAGAAAGCACAAAGGTGCTTGTTAGGGAATTTAAGAGGTGGATGTTGGAGGCTGGCACCATGGGCTGATCAGATGGGACAGTCACCATTTTGATAGCGAATGAGACATGATAGGTAGGGTGGGGATAGACCATAATGGGCCTCAAAAATGAAGACGAGCAGCTTAGAGACTCGGAGAAAGGTGGCACGGTCAAAGCGACAGGGAAGGAGAATAACCTTTGCAGCAGCATTCTGAATGGGTGTGAGGCAAGACTGAGTTTGTCAAGACCAGCGAGAAGGATGCAGCAGTAGTTGAGACCTGAGATGATGAGCACCTGGATGAGAGTTTTAGCTGTGTGGAGGAATAGAAATGATCATATTTAGTGATGTTTCGTAGAAAGCATCAGCAAGATTTAGACATAGCCTGGATGTGAGAATCTAGGCAGAGGTCAGTGTTCTGGGCAACAGGCAGGAGGGTGGTGTTGTCCATAGCAACTGAAAAAGTAGGTGGTTGAGAGAGGTTGGGGAAAGGCAAGGAGCCCATGTTCAGCTCCAGCTGGTGGCTGGACATCCACAAGGGGATGTCAGAGACACAGCCTGCGATTTTAGTTTGGACATAAGGCGACTGGTCTGGAGTAGAGAGAGCTGTGAGTCATCACTCTAAAGACGGCAGCTGAATCAAGGACAGAGCCCTGTGGGACCGCTACAGAAAGCTGGAGGAAGGATGAGGAAGATCCCCTGCAGAACACACTGATGGTGCAATTAAAGAGGTAGGAAGAGAACGAGGAGAGAACAGGGTCATGGAAGCCTACAGTGGCTAACAGGTTAAATGGGATGAGAGTAGCATACTGGTTTCTGAATTAGGAAAAGAAGAGACTTTGGTGAGAGTTGTTTCGGTGGTTTGTAAGTTCAGTGGATTTCCTTTCTGTTTTGTGTATGTTTTCTATGGCATTACAGTGATTAATTTTACCGTTACTGATGGAAAGAGAAATGATAAATGTTAAGAGTATATTGAAGGATAGTTGTGGAAAGTGCATTGTGAATTTATAACCAAATAGTTATACCAGAAGTCAGATTTTACGTGTGACCAATCAGAACTAACCACATAGCCTAATTTTGACTATTCAACACTAAATGAGGAAATGTTTGTGAGTGAGATAGAGTTTGAGAATTATTTGCAGAAAATATGTGACAACTTATTCTGAATAGCAAATTAAAAAGACAATTGCAAATGATTCAGTCATGCACCCATCTTCTTGTCCCTTTTTTTAAAATAACTTATTTCAAATTAAATTTTTAAAATATGAAAGTGTACAATGTTAGGCATATGAGGCAGTACCCTAAAACATAAGGATAAGAGTATAATGTCATTCCTAAGAATGTAGAGCCCTTCATGCAGGGCCAGCTCGAGCCATTCCTGTGCCCCGGGCAGTGGACGCACGATGCATGCATGGCTCCGCCCCCAGGCACACGGCATGCGTGGCCCCACTCCCCGGCGTGCTGCACACCTTACAGCTGCAATCGGGCGCACGGCCCCTGGCCCCGAGCACATAGCACCCCTTACAGCTGCCATCAGGTGCCCCCATAGGTTGGCGCCCCGGGCAGCTGCCCGGCTAGCCCCCCCCTTAATCGAGCCCTGCCTTCATGGATACAAATTTGTATTCACCTCTGATACACATATGTGGATTTTCAGGGCTCTATGTATATGAGTAGCCATGCTATTTTATTTATTTTCATTCTCATCATGTAGAAATGGTAAGCTCACAATAATGTATTTGCTTTAAGCTGGTCGGGTGGTTTGCCCACAATTCATTCTTTCTTTCTTTCTTGCAATTTTTGCTAACACTAGCAAAGTCAATGGGAATTTTGTCTGCACTGCAGCCTTCAAAAACAGCTCCAGTATTGGTTACCTGATGATTTCTTTTCATTGCTAGATGAATAATTGAAGAGAAGGCAGCAGTGTGGAATGTCAGATACTAAGGAAAATATGTAATCTTTTTCTAAGGCCATAGATTTATTATTTTCAAAATACCAAAAGAAATAAAATGTTGCTCTCAGAAGTGGCAACTTGAGAATAAACGCTTTTGACTTGCATGGTAATGAAAACAGGGTCATTTATTTTCCTGATCAATAGCCCATTAAAAACACATAGAAAAATAAATGCTTTTAACATTTATCTTATGCCAGCTTTGATTGATTGTTGATTCTTTTCATTTCATTTAATTCAATTAGCAGCTAGTACAAGCTAATGTTAAAAATATTATATCTCTTCCGAGTAAAGATACTGTCTGTACATGCCAAAGTGTGATAGTATTTTTTATTGGCCCAAGTTCTATAGAGAGAGAAGCTTTTGAGCTTCCATAGAAAATAAATGACCCGAAGAAGAGCTCTGTGTAAGCTTGAAAACTTGTGTCTCACTCCAACAGAAGTTGGTCTAATAAAAGATACTACCTTGCCCACCTATAACTCTGACACTGCAAGAAACACAAGTCCGGGCAATGAAAGTGAACTGATGAGAGACTTTGCTGCTACAATGAAGACATGCTTCTTTGCACTGCATATTTACTACAGCCAGTGTTGGAGTCCTACCTGGGTTAGACTTGGTAGAATTTATTTATTCTGTGTAGTTTTGACAGATAATATTAATGTGTATTTGCAGTTGAGGGAAATTATTGGAGGGGAGGTATCACTCGGTGCTCTACTCAACCTTGTCTGGCACCTCCTCCTGCTAACTTTGGGGATTAGCTCTTGAGGCTGATACCCTTTCCCATGGTCACACACAGGCTGTGTCTACACTGGGCCACTGATTCTGGAAAATCAGCCGCTTTTCCGGAATAAGCTGCGAGCTGTCTACACTGGCCGCTTGAATTTCCGGAAAAGCAACGACGTTCTACTGTACAAAATCAGCCATTTTTCCACAAAAGCTACGCTGCTCCCACTCGGGCAAAAGTCCTTTTTCCGGAAAAGCTTTTCCGGAAAAGCAGAAGAAACGGAAAAAAGCGCTTTGGACACTACGAGACCCCGTAGGAGCCCTGGACTTCCTGGTAACCCGAGCTGTTAAAGAGCTCGGAGGCAGCTGGGCGCACGTGACAGGAGCATGCCGCAGACCCTGCTGCCTGAGCTCTGCCACGTGCCGCTGTGCTGCCCAGGATTCACCTCGCAGCCCAGCATGGCAGCTCCGGGTGGTGAGCCACCTGCACCCCCAGCTCAGGAGGCCCCCAGGGGCCACAAACGCCGGGCCCCATCCTGGACCCCCAGGGAGCTGGAGTCCCTCCTGGACTTCTGGCAGGAGGAGGAGGGTCTCCACGACCTGCATTCACGGTGCCGCAACGTTGACATCTATACGCGGCTGGCCGACAACCTTGCGCAGCAGGGACACCCCGCCCGCAATTGTGAGCAGGTCCGCTCCAAGGTGAAGGAGCTGCAGCTGGGGTACGTGCAGGCCAGCGAGGGGAGGGGGGCAGGACCAGATGCCTGCCCCTACTACGAGAGGATGAACGCGTTTCTGGACCAGCCAGCCCCACAAGGTCCGCCAGTGCCAGTGGACACCTGCCAGCGCCCCCCCATCATCCGACCCACCGAGCCGGAGGAGGGAGAGGACAGCGGCGGCGCGGCGGCTGGAGAGGAGGCCAGCATTGCCACCCAGCAGGCCCCTTCCAGCAGCTCCTCCGAGGCCGAAGCCGGGGAGGAACCCACTGGTGAGTCTTTGCAGTTTGCACTCCCAAAGGGCGGAGGGTGGGTGGGGGGGAGCCAGGCTCCCAGAGGGGCGAGGGGAAGAGCATGTCACTCAGGCCACATGAGCTGCACGCTGCGTAGCATGAGGCAGCAAGCAGCATGTGCAACCGCCTGGGACCGTGCTGCTCACACACATTTGGCGGGACCAGGGGGAAGAGTAGATGCCGGCTGGAACTGGCCAGAGCCCCAGGGACTCAGCCCAGAGCCCGCAGCTCCGCCAAGGGTGCAGCACGGAGAACGGCACACTGTCCCATGCCTGGCTGTGAGGCACAGCCAGCTGCTCCTGGGAAAACCGCAGCGTCACAGTCCCTCGCCTGCTCCCGGTGCCTTGGCTGGTTCCCCAAGGGAAGTCCCCACTGTGGCCACACATGTCCCTGGGCTACACATGTCCCAAGTGGGCCTTGCAGGAGGGATAATGGGAGGGAGAAGAGCCCCTGAGTTTTGCTGCAAGGATGGGACACCCCCCCACCCAGTCACTCTTCTGGTTCCATTCAGGAGATATCCCACGCGAGGGGATCTGAGGGCCCAGATGTGCTCCCAGGCACTTTGTGGGGATGCATCTCGCTCCCTGTCAAACACCACTGATTAGCCCAAAGCTTTTCACAGTCTCCACCGGCAGGGAGTTCCACAGGTGAACGCAGCACAAACACCCTCCCACCCTCCACGGGGCCAGGATACAGACCGGTGCTTACAATACTGGAGGGAGGACCCTACTCCAGGGACGGTCCTCCTTGCCAACATACAACACAGGGGCAGGAGGGGAAGAGAGTGGGCCCAAGCCACACAACTGTGGGGTCACCTGGGCTCAGGGGTGGAGGGCATGAGATGTGGGGACAGTGGATGGCCTGCCTGACTGACCCATCCTTTCTTCTCTTCCCTGCAGTGGGACCCAGCACCAGACCCTCCACTGCAGCAGCAGCGGCACCCCCAGCAGGCCAACCCCGGAGGCGCAGGCTGCATCAGAGGGACCAGCTGCTTCGCCGCCACGTGACCGCCGTGGAGGGAATCAAGGGCTCCATTGAAGAGCGGGTGCAGGGAGACCTGCAGTGGCGGCAGGAGGGCTGGGCTGCCTTCCTCACGGAGTGCAGAGGGATGTGCACCTCTATGGACATGCTCACGGCACATTTAGTGCACGCCATCCACTATGGCATGGCCGGACCCCATGCCCCCGCCATCCCTCCCAGAGCACAGCCCATGCCCCCTCCTATCCCTGCTCCTCTCCCAGCTCCTGCCCCTGTTCCTGCCCCTGCTCTTATCCCAGCTCCTGCCCCTGCCCCTGCTCCTGCTCCTGCTCCTGCTCCTGCTCCTGCTCCTGCCCCTGCCCCCCCTGCCCCTGCTCCTGCCACGCCCACCTCCCCGTTCAGGCTGCCCCAACACGGTCTGCCCAGCGTGTGCAGGTCCCCCCCCGGAGGAGCGCTCGCAGGGGCCGCCCGTCGCAGTAACTGTCCCAGTTGAAGGTCTCCCCCCCCCCCCAGTTGAAGGTCTCTCCCCCCCCGTCCCAGTTGAAGGTCTCCCCTCCACCCCCGTAAATAAAAAGTTGTCTAATTTTCAGTTCATTCTTGTGTTGGTTCTTGTGTTACTCTAGTAACTGTAAGAAATGATTTGAGATGCCAATTAGCCACTTAAATTTAACAGGGTTACAAACTGTGGACAACAAATTCTTTACTCTATCACCGGGGAGGCCCTTTGTAAGTGGTCATTGGTTTGTGGCGCATAAAGAAATACTGAGACTTTTCAGTAAAATGTAAACTATATTCCTGCCCTTTCTCAACTATATTTACATAGCTAACAAACAAGCAAGAACGGTTAAAAGATGCACACTACAGAGTATTAAACATAGTCTAGGCGCAGGGAGGACAATTGGGTAGTGTTGCTGGCCACCTCAATCCTTTGGTCCTTCCGGGCCTCAGGAGAGGAACAGCCAGGAGAGCCCTCGACGGAAGATGACTGGAATCAGGTACGCCGACTTGAGCCTTCCGCACGAACCCCGAATCCTCTTGGCTGTTCTTCAGGACAGGCGATGGTGGCCTAAACCCTAGCCTAAACTAAAAAGAAAAACCCTAACTAAGCCCAACGCACCCGACGAACAGTCACGGGGTGCGTCTAGACTACATGCCTCCTTCGACGGAGGCATGTAGATTAGCCAGATCGGAAGAGGGAAATGAAGCCGCGATTAAAATAATCGCGGCTTCATTTAAATTTAAATGGCTGCCCCGATCTGCCAATCAGCTGTTTGTCGGCAGATCGGGGGAGTCTGGACGCGATGCCCCGACAAAGAAGCCTTTCTTCATCGACACAGGTAAGCCTGGTTTCACGAGGCTTACCTGTGTCGATGAAGAAAGGCTTCTTTGTCGGGGCATCGCGTCCAGACTCCCCCGATCTGCCGACAAACAGCTGATCGGCAGATCGGGGCAGCCATTTAAATTTAAATGAAGCCGCGATTATTTTAATCGCGGCTTCATTTCCCTCTTCCGATCTGGCTAATCTACATGCCTCCGTCGAAGGAGGCATGTAGTCTAGACACACCCCACGATGACAGCCGATGTGCTTTGACCCGACGCTTTACAATTGGGGGGGGAGGTAAAGGGAGGAGGTGGGGAAGGGTAAGGGATGGGAGGGAGTAGTCTGGGGAGACCCAGGCGACCCTACTACGGGGCTTGGGCAAACATGTCCACCAGGGCCTCTCTGATTCACACCGCATCCTGGCGCGCCTGGTGGACGGGCAGCTGTGTTGGGCTGTTCCAACGTCTGTGTCTCGGCTGCCATCCATGCAGGGAGGAAGGCCTCCCCACTGCGCTCCACAATGTTGTGGAGCACGCAGCACGCGGCCAGGACCTCCGTTGCATTCTGCTCACCCATCTTGAGACGGGTGAGCAGACAACGGAAGCGGGCTTTTAAACGTCCAAAGGCCAGCTCCACTGGGTTTCGGGCCCGATTGAGGCGGTCGTTGAACCGGGCCCGGTTCTGAGCCGGCTGCCCCATGTACGGCCGCATTATCCAGGGCGTCAGGGGGTAGGCCGTGTCCCCGACGACGCAGATGGGCATAGGCACATCCCCGACAGTCAAGTCCTGCCGGGGGAAGTAGGTGCCCGCCTCCAACCTGCGAAAGAGTCCAGAGTTCCGGAGGATGCGGGCATCGTGTGCCCAGCTGGACCAGCCCCTGTAAATGTCCACGAAGCGGCCCCGGTGGTCCACGAGGGCCTGCAGAACAATGGAGCAGTACCCCTTTCGGTTCATGAAATGGGCCACTCGATGCTCCGGGGCCCGGATGGGGATGTGGGTGGCGTCCAGGGCTCCCCCGCAATTGGGGAACCCGAGGGCAGCGAAGCCGACCATGGTATCATCCATGTCGCGCAGGCGCATGATTCACGGGAGCAGGACATCGTTGATGGCGTGGATGACCTGCAGAAGGGTGCAGAGAAACACAAGGGAACACGTCACATACAGCAGGGCTGAGTGTGTGCTCCCTTGGGCCCCCCCTTGATTCCCTCTGTCCTCACACACACACACACACACACACACACACACACACACACACACACACACACACCAGGGTCCCCCTCACCTCATGGCCCCCCACCACCACCGGGCCTGTGCAAGGGAGGGATGGCCCAAACCCCTGGGCAACCCAGCCTGGAGTCTTGGCTGTCCCTGGCCCTGGAGTGCAGCACCCTCCCTCTACCCCACTCCCCACTCCCTTTGGGACTTACCTCCATGACGATCACTCCGACGGTTGATCTTCCCACCCTGAACTGCTGGGCCACCGAGCGGTAGCTGTCCGGAGTGGCCAGCTTCCAGAGCACGATGGCAACCCTCTTGTTCACGGGGATGGGTGCCCGCAGCCGGGTGGCGGCTCTCTGCAGCGCGGGGGCGAGCCAGGTGCACAGCTGCAGGAAGGTCCGCTTTCTCATCCGGAAATTCCTGATCCATTGCTGGTCGTCCCATAGTCCGAGGACCACCCAGTCCCACCAGTCGGTGCTGCTCTCCAAACTCCAGACGGGCCTCTCTACGGTGGGGTGCTGATGTGACATGGTTGCCAGGGCCTCCCTGGTGAGGGAGTCCAAGGCGATCTCTGCCTCCTGGTACATGTACACCATGGCACCGGCCTCCAGCACAAGTAGCAGGCACTTGTACAGCTGAAACAGGGGCCCGAGCAGGTACATGGCCACCCATGGCTCCATAGCAGACAGAGCAGGGCAGAAAAAACAAAACTCAGGGAAAAGCAGTTGGGGGCCAAAGGGTGGTGTCCCCAAAACTCAGAGGGCAACCACCGACCCTGCGAAGGGTGTCAGTCCCTGGCAGAGGCCCCAAGGCACGGGAGCAGGAGCCAAACGGCTGTCCGGCGAGACCCCTTTAAGCACGTGTCTGAACGGCGCTCTGGTCCCGCCCCCGGAAAGGTCTGGTGGCCTTTGCCCTCTTCTAAATGGCTCTGGGCTTCTGCTTTTCCAGAAAAGCGCGCCACCAATGTAGACGTGCTTTTCCGGAAAAGCGCATCGTTATAATGGTAACTCCGGGGCCAATGTAGACGCTCGTTTTCCGGAAAAACTTAAAACGGAAAACTGTTCCGTTTTAAACATTTCCGGAAAAAGGTGCCACAGTCTCTCTCTCAGCTCAGTAGCTCCTCTTTTGTCCAGGAACCACAGAGTACTCTTAGTGACCCAGTCCTCCAGTCAGGTCATTCAGTGTTCCCAGTACCCCTTCCTGGTACAGTCCTTACATTCTCACAGTGACTCAGTCTTCCAATTCACTCCCCCATTGACGCCACCTTCCCCAGTGATGGGTAGGGGAAACCAAGACACCCTCTACTCCAGGTTCCAGATTAGGAACCCTCAATCAAGCATTCTGGGCTTTCTTCTCCCAGCCCTCACTGCTCCTTTTCTGGACTGCTTCCTGCTGCTCTGGTTCCTCTGCTATCTCTGAGCGTACCACCTTCAAACCGTCCTCGCTCTGCGTAGGAAGTGACTGCCCTTTCTCAGCAGCTGCCCCTGTCTGTCATCAGCTTCCTGGCTTTATAGGCCTTGCCTAATGGTGCATAACTGAACCTGCTTGCAGTCATTTCCTTGGCTCTTCCTCCAGGTACATCCTGAAAGTCTTTTGAGTCTAGTAAATAGGCCTACCTGCCCACTTTAATGCCTTTCAGTCTTGTCTGCGGAGGACACCCCATTACAGTGGGTCAAACAATAATTTGACCATACAAACTTTAATTACAGTAGATTTTGAGATTCAAAAAGTAAAAGCTTTATAACTGTTAAAACACAAATAATCAACATATCAGGTCAACATAGACAAAGTAAATATCCTTATAGCAAAATCCACTAAGTTCTCAAGCAGTATTTTTCTTGTTTGCCAATTTGTAAATGTTTATTATTTTAATAGAAATATTTTGTGGTTTCTGGGCATGATGAAATTGATTTTTATCAACATTATTGATAAAAAGCTAATCATTCCAAGCCTTTTGTGTCATAGAACAATCATCTCTTCTATTTCTTCTAAAGTCTTTTAACTATTATTATTATTATTATTATTATTATTGATTATTCAGTTGCATTAAGAAAAGTAATAACATTCCACGATGACACACCAAAAACAGGTTAAAATGAAGACATTTTAAAAGGAAGATGAAATAAATGTCTCCCTTATAACAGTTGCCCTGTAATTTAAGTTGCAAACAAAAATAATAGATTTTGTTTTCTGGTTTATTTCAGGGAACTTATTATACTGGTCATTATTCAGAGTCACCTTTTTAGAGCTTTGTATTATTTGGACATAGGAGCATGTGATACCATTAGGGTATCACAGAAACAGTGACTCCCAAAGTCTTGTGGTCCAGAAGTGAAGGCCCAGCAAGATCTGAGATGTGAATTCTCTGAGATGGGACAGAATAGGGGTTTTTTGCACTTAAAGCAGAGTTAAACTCAATATACTAGTAGAAACATGATGCAGGAGTTTAGTACACTAGCCCTACACTGCTTTGTGAACTGAAGCTTTAACTCTGTAAATAGCAAGGTAAAATAACTATTTGGGGATGGAGGAACTAAAAGCACACTGCAAAAATAACAAGCAGTGCCTCAGTTCCCACATGTTAATGCAGAACGTGAACATTTCCTCTTCCCCAGGGCTGCAGTACTGCTGAATTTATTAAGAATAGTTTGAATAGTCATTGAGATTTCATACACAAAGTGCTAGAACAGCACAAAATGGTATCCTCAGTGTTCAGAAGCAGCCACGACGATCTCCTTAGAAATACCTTCCATTGTTAGATAAAGGATAGATTCTACAGTCAGGTACACTACTGAGAATCTGGAGTAACACCACTTACATTTTAATTCAAGCGTGTGAGTGATTAATGGATTCTCAGCTGACTGTAGCACCCTGATTCTGGGACCAGTGTTGTCTTGGCCCTGGCCCTGATGTAGGTTAGAGTATCTTGAGTGCTGCTCTGAAACACATCCTCTACCAGACCTGAATGCCACGCCTGAGAGGCAATTTGGTCATGGGTGTATCAATCTGGAAATCATGTGTTGTGCCATATTGAAAATATAGGGTCATCTAAGCACTCTATGGCTATGACCCAGAATGGGGCATCACAAGTTGTGGTTAACTCTCTTGTGCTGGGAGCTTTTCATTGGAACACTGCCACTAGGGCTTTTTTTGGAATAACATATTCATCTACCTTGGTGAAACCAGTTCCTTCAGTTTATTGAAACACACCTTAGATACATCACACCCTGGAACTAGGAAGTACCTTCTATAGAAGATTTAATAATATGTGCCAAAGGGCATCCAAGCTTTGTATGCATGAGAGAAATAATTCATTCATATTAAAGACATTTTCGCATTAGCTTACTCTTGTGACAGATCCGAAAAAAAGATGGTGATTGTCACTGCATGCACAGGGATATAAATACTTTGGTTAAAAGGAAAACAGTGAATGTATTGCAATTTGACACAATAAATTATGACCTTATTCTCCTCATGCAAAGTAATATTAGAATAAATGAAGATCCACACAACACATTAAAGGCTATCTTGTAACTCAGATCCTGGAAAAGAGGAATTCCCTTGGCAAATGTAGCCTATATTCCATGGACTGCATTTCAGTAGGATTTTGGCATCTAACTTCCTTAGGTGCCTTTGAAAATCTCAGCCCTGCCCTTTCATGTTTTTGTGCTGTGGTTCTTTCTTAGTACACAGAAATGCTACTTTCACTGAGCCCACAGAAAGCAATAGTTTGGTTTTCCCTTTCCTAGCACATCTAAGGAGTGCCAGAAAGCAGTAAAGTTCCAGGAAAAATGTTGGGTCTGGCAGTAATAGTAATTTGAAAAACATGAAGCTGAATGTGACTGGACCCAAAGCAGGGCCTGCATGTGCCAGAAAGCACTGAAAAAAGTGGGAATATTTGAATCATAGTCATAAGCATAGATTTTAAGGCTAGAGGGGCTCCTCAAATCATTTAGTCTGATTTCCTGTATATCTCATGCCTGTGACACAACCCAGCACCCGCCACTGGTCCCAACAACCAAAATCAAATCTTATATCCTACAGAAGATGAGTCTAGTATGTGCCATCGGCAAAAACATGAGGGACTGGGGTGCATTGATGCTCATGGCCTCTGAAATGGCAGGAACTGATTCACTGAGATATACCTCATATACCTCATAGTCTCAGCAGATGACCCACAGCTCAAAGGTGAAAAATCTGTCAGAGCTGTCACAGGCCTATGGGAAAATTCCTTCCAGACACCCCAAATAAGACAATCCATTAGATCACGAGAATGTGAGCACAAACCAGCCAGACAACTACCTAACAGAACTCTCAGTGCCACCTTTGAGCCCTGGTGCTCTCTGTTCAGTGTCCCAGCTTCATCTGTAGCCATCTCTGATGCTTTGGAGGAAATAGACAAAACCCCCAAACCAATCATCAATCCAACCAAACTAGCCTCTTGCCCCCCAAAATACACCAGGGAGAAAACCTTTTCCTGGTCCCTGCCAGTGACTGGCTGAAGGCCTGACATACACACACATTCTTATTTTACCCACTCATAAACCTGTCTAGCTTGCTCTTAAGCCTAATTAAGTTGTTTGCCCCACAACTCCTGTTGGGAGGCTGTTCCAGAACTTTACTCCTCTGATGATTCAAAACCTCCTAATTGCCAGCCTGAAACTGTTCATGGCCAATTTCTACCCATTTGGTTGGTGCCAAGATTGTCCATTAGCTAAATAGCTTTTTCTCCTTCCCTTGTATTTACCCCTGTGGTGTATTCCTTTGCACATTGGCAGCATCCAACCAAGCCAGAATTTCTTGTTTTCCTCCCCAGAAATATTCTTTTATCCAACCACCTGCTTGCTTCCTTTTCAGAGACAACAAATAATTTATCTGAAGGCTGTGTTCATTATTCTTTTTATTTTAAACTTTAAAAAAAATATTTAGCCTGCCATATATTCAAATGTATGTAATTGTGTGCTCCAAAGAAAGGCTCTGTTAGCATCTAACTGCAGAACAAATCCCTGGCTCCTCTCAATCATTGGCTAATTAAGTGGAAAAAAATAAAGGTTGTAAATGAAAATGTGACTTAGAGGATGAGTTTATAAGTGGAGGGGGTTGAAGGTCACCAAGAGGTCAGAGGAAATGGGTTACAACAAGAGGGGGTTGGTGGTACTGAGGCTAACTGGCTGGCTAACAACATAAGGTTTTGACTTTACTGCTGAAAAAGGTGTGTTTTTACTGAGGATAAATAATGTTTATCTTGCTGTAAACATCAAGGGGAGCTATGGGACCGAAGTTTTACCATGAGGTTAACAAGACAAGATCAATGACCGATGGGAGATATAGCACTGACCATCTCATGCCTCGTGATAAGAACTACAGGGCAATTGGCTCCACTATGATTTGACTATCACATGTTAGTTATCTAGCTGTAGAAAACTCATCTCTTTAGCAATGATTTCAAAGCACTAGTGTCCATGTCAGAGAGCAGCGAACAGAGATCGGGACTGGATTTTGGCAGAAGAGTAAGCTTTTGAGTAAGTATCAAATGTTTATTCTCTCAGCATTTAATCTATGAATCAGTTTGTCTATTACTCAGCAATTATTTTTTTACAGAACCAGTTATTAAGGCTGAGGTTGGTGTTTTCAAAGGGGATACTAACCTACGCTGACCCTCAACATTGCTTGCCAAGTAACGCTATAATGCTGTCTTTCTATAATTTCAAGAAATATATGCCTTAACCACTGTTCTGTAGTGTCAGTGACCTCAGAATCTTGAACCAATGGAGAATTTGTGTTGTGTGATTACTTTAGTCAAGTTTAAACTCCCCATTTGATGTCAATGAACTGGAGCATGGTGACTGCAAGGTCCCTGACCCAGGTGCAAAAAGTTAATGCCTACTTAAAAGGCTTCAGATACCACCAATAGGTTAGACTGATGCAAGTGATAGCTGGAAATGGGTATGCACATTGTTGACTAACTGCACTGAACTGGATCCTTGCGATTTTGTTCTCTGGTTCCTTCTTCCATGTGTGGTGAGTAACAAATCTCTCATATCTGTAATATTTGAAAGTAACAATCTGCAATTTACTGACAAAAAAGTGACTTGTTGTATTGCTCTCAAATAATCTGATGAATAGTATCCAGTGAATGGTATCTGGCTCTACTGGCATCAGTAGGAATATTTGAGAAGTTGAGACACTACTGTATTGCATTTGGGATGCACACTACTATTAATCTTTCAGAGCATTCTAGGCTCATATATTCAAAGAACACTATGTATTAAACTTTTCAATGCCTATTTTCAGTACTTACTTCTAATTTCCAGGAAAAGGTCCTGATTCAAAACTACTGAAGTCAATAGACAGATAAGGCCCTAAAGTTCCTTTGTACAGAACATATTTTCCTTTAGTTTTTATGTGATAATTAGTTTTTAATGAATGTGAATTCATTTTCCTTTTTATTTCCCTAGAGATTTTGACTTTTCAGAAGTTTAATATTTATAGTTTGTTTGACTATGGCAAAATGTCATTTCATTATAATGCCATATCTGATACATCCTGTGCCATTAATTGTTTCTGCACCTAGTGGGCAGAGATATGATGATCAGATACCTTCTAGTATCTAATTCTGTCCTAATCCATAGAGCTAGACCTGAATAAAAAAATTGTATCTGCATCTGTAGCTGCAAACATCATTTGTCGATATTCAAATCCACATCAATGGATATGAATACCCCCTGATATCCACAAATTTTCAGGGTTCTAGATACAAAATGTGTATCCACATCTGTAGATACAGACATGAGCCATGAATATCCGCATCATCCACATTCACAGATGAATGAGGATACTTGCTGATATTAAGCAGATATCTGCACATTTGCAGAGCTTTACTAAACCATGTATCAACTTCAGTATTCTGCAAAGTGCTACAAATGTTCTTTTGCTATACAGCCAACTTCAAAAAATCAGTTTATTCTAGTGCCTGCTCAGCCTATTAGTCTGGTATATCAATCTATTTCTAGTAATCAGCAGAATGATGCTTGCTGAGAATTACTTGTGTCATGGAGCTTTATAAAGATAAAAGTGCTTATTTAAATAAATTGGTTCCTTCTTTATTATGATCATTCATACTGTTATAGGAAAAGTCAGATCCTTTTACAAAGACTAGTTCTAATAAAAACACCATCAAGAATCTTTGCCCAAAGCCAGTAGCAAGAGAGAAAAATGACATTTCACCGTTATCTATTGAACTTTTAAAAAAATCATTTAAAGTAGCCTTCTGTTGGCTTTATGCATCAGAAGCAGGGGCTTGGAAGGGTTCCATGGTATAGGGTCATATGTAAAGTTGGATTTGTATCTACTGGATGAATCTAATCTGTATCAATTGGCTCAAAATTCTGAGGTCACTGACACTACAGAACTCCTGCTTATACCCCTGAAGGGTGAAGCCACACCTCTCTGATTGCCATCTATGCAGGTGGGAAATTCACGTCCTGAGTCTGACTGGCAGCAAGCCAGCTACGGAAAGTTTTAAAGAATAAAGCCATTTCTAATAAAAAGTACAAACAAAACATTTTGCTTTCCGTATAGTGTCTTGGGATGGCACGTGTGCAACAGAGCAAGCAGGGTCTCTGTACTGGAAAGCTAGGTATAATACAAAGCAGAGTTTTGACTGTGGTCTTCTGTATTCTAACCCCACGCTCTCTAGCTGACCACATACATTTGACACAGGAAATGCAATACGATTCAACATTTGGCCAAGTTCATCAACAGAACTTGTTGCAACTGTAAGCAGCAGGCTCAGTAGCAAGTATTTATAGGATCAAGGTCCATCACAGATGATTTTACAGAGTTAAATACTATGATTGCAGAGAGAAAACAAGAGAGAGAGTTTTTGCCTAACTCAAATTAACCTCTCACCAACAGCAGATTATGACATTTTGACATCTTTACAGCAGATTATGACATTTTGCTTCATAGTGGGAAATGTTTCACTGTATAGCTTTTCAGCATAGGGACAGATTCACATTTGCCTTGGCTGTTTTCCACTGCTCCACTTAGATCAGGCTCATGGTTGTTTTGCACTCACAGAGCCATTGAAAGCCTCTTATTTTGAGAATTTTGAATCTAGCCCCTTATTTTGAGATTATAAAGTCCCGTATTTGTTGACACAATGCAGTTTTAGAGTGGCACTCCTTCACGTGTAGCTCCGCAGCCTGTGAAGGGGGTGGTGGTGTGCGTTTGCGTTCTTCACCTCCCCACCTGTCCAGGGCTGCCCGGGAGCGGGGGCAAGTGGGGCAATTTGCCCCAGACCCCGGGCCTCACAGGGGCCCCCCATGAGAAAGTCTGAGGTCTGAGGCAGGGAGTGCCAGGAAGGGGCCTCCAAAATTGCTTTGCCCCAGTCCCCCTGAATCCTCTGGGCGGCCCTGCCCCTGCCCACCAGAGCTGGTGTGGCAGCCTCTCAGCTGTGCATCAGCCATGAGACTCCAGCAGTAGTGCAGGCTCCCCACTGCACGGGGGAGAAAGAGGAGAGGCTGAGCTCCCACCATGGACCACCTGGGAGGCAGCCACAGACCACTAATGGGCTATGGACTGCACTTTGGCTGTGTCTAGACTACACACCTCTGTCATCAGAGGCATGTAGATTAGACACATAGGCAAAGGCAAATGAAGCCGCGATTTAAATGATTGCGGCTTCATTTACATTTACATGGCTGCCGCGCTGAGCCGACAAACAGCTGATCAGCTGTTTGTCCGCTCAGCACGCTAGTCTGGACGCTCCCCTGCCGACATCAAAGCCCTTTGTCGGCAGCCCCGTTATTCCTCGTGGGATGAGGTTTACCGGGGCTGCTGACAAAGGGCTTTGATGTCGGCAGGGGAGCATCCAGACTAGCGCTGATCAGCTGTTTGTCGGCTCAGCGCGGCAGCCATGTAAATGTAAATGAAGCCGCGATCATTTAAATCGCGGCTTCATTTGCCTTTGCCAAAACAACAAATCTACATGGCTCCGTCGACGGAGCCATGTAGTTTAGACGTACCCTTTGAGAACCACTGGTGTAAAAGAAAAGTTTTCTTCACAACATACCTTATTAATCAGGGATTATTTTAAATACACAGGATTACATTATTTGGGAGTATAAATAGATGCAGCTCCTCCTTTAACGTCACTGGAACTTTACTTATTTACTTCAGGAGAGAATCTGGGCTCAAGAATGTTTGATGTCTTCTCTTTAATTATTCTAGAGAAACAAAACATGTAAGCCTTTTGTGGTACTTTAGCCAATTTTTTATTTTAGCAGATCTTTCCCCTCACAACTGTTAATTTTATCAAATATATTTTAAACAATTATTCTCTTTTCCTGTTTTCCGCACTTTAGATTTTCTTTTGATTGTTGGATGCCGCAATTTGTTTCACTGTTTATTGGCCAGTGAATTAATAGTTCCAGACTACATATCAACATTCCACTGGCTAATCTTGTAATTAAGAAAGGTAGGTACAAGAACCACAAAGGGGATTTGGGCCAGGTGCAGAGGAGGAGAGGCCAAGAGGAAAGCCCTGTAGCAGAAAGATGAAGAGTCAAGATGGGAATGAATGGTTCTGAAAGGTGGGGATGAAATGAAGGGAACAGATGGGAAGTGACAGATTGTATACAGGAAGTGACATCAGCATCCTTATCTGATCAATTGAGTAATTTCGTAATTATCCTTAATTTTGATTTGACAGGGAGGGGTGTCATATTTCTTGCATCCTGCTTTAATTTAAGAGAGAAATTGCATCACAGTTCCTCCTGCTTTTACTTAACTGCAAGTGTATGGATTTCATGCAACGCAATACACAGGTAAACAGTCGCGGTGTAAAAGAGAACTGTGAAGCGAAGATTGTGCAACCGTGGAAAAGAGAAGTGTAAAGAAAAACCCTAGTAATACTAAGACATGAAGACATATGCAACTGTCAAGAAAAATACAAAGCTCTTGACAGAGGGGTAGAAAAGATTTCAAGAAGAGATTAAAAAAAGCATATTACCTTGAATGATCAGCCCTTCAGCCGTGATATAGACTGTGCCAATCATAACATATCTTCCATTCTTCTCTTATTCTGTCCTTCCTTCTCTGTATGCAGCTATCCCTTTTCATAATGAAATCTTCCCATCTTTGGCGGTTGGCCAAGTGGTCATTTCAGTTCCCATAGGTACCACTCAGTGACAGCTGCAGTCCATCAATTGTTACTAAGCCTAACTATATGCCTGGCCCATCACATTTTACTGTACCTGCTTTCAACAATGATGGAAAGAAGAATTCTAGGGCTTTCAATCTGTGACTGCATCCCCTGTGAAAAGATCTGATACCAGACTGGTGTGCAGCACACTGTTTTTGAAAGCAAGTACAATAAAAGGGCATATATTTGTAGAATATATTGAGAGACTTCAAGTGCTAGTTGAAGAAGCGCCTGTACAACTTTGTATAATAGTGATAGAGATGTAGCCGTGTTAGTCTGGTGTAGCTGAAACAACTTTGTATAAGACAATCAAATAGGTAATGGGAAATTTCATCAGTACTAAAGGACTATTAAAGATACAAATGGAAATGTAGTACAAAAGAAGAACAAAGGAGCAGATGACTAGAACATTTCAGGCTGTTTTAAAATGGCAGCCCAAGCCCAAGTGATTTTATTAGAAATATGTCATGAAAGACTTATCACCAAATCTTGATACTGATTTAGGAGATATTACAATGGAATTATTTAGAAAATCCATCAGTACACTTAGCAACAGAAAAGCAGCTAGAGAGGATAGTACTACTGCAGGGTTTCCCAACCTATGGGTCACAACGCAAATATGGGTTGCCATTACATTTCAAAAGGGTCGCCAAGTGTCTCTCCAGATGGCTCTGACCCCCACCTCCCTCTGTTTTTGAATTGCCTTGGATCACCAAGTCTTCCTGAATTGTCAAAATGGGTCTCCATCTGGAAAAGGCTGGAAACTGCTGTACTACTGGATAGATGCTGAAAACATGTGCTGAAACAGCCCTCCTGACTTTCCTTGGGTTTTGGAAAGACTACAGTGTGATTAAAATAATACAACTCAGTGGAAGAGAAGTCTTATTCTAAAATGGCCAAAGAAGAGTGACTGCAACTGGAGAGAAAAAGCATTACTTTCAGAGCTTGGGAATGACATGTGCAACATAATCCTGGAATATAGCAAGACATAGAAAGGGCTTCAACTTAGAGGAACAAACAGGTTTGAGATCATCAAGATCATGCACATAACTAACTGTTGGTATCAGTTAATAGAAAAAAATTATGGAGTGGCAAACACCCCTTGTAATAGACCTCATCGATTTCCAGAAGGTTTTGGAAAACATTAACAGAATCTTTTGAAAATTCTCACATACTACAGAATACCAGGAAAAATAAATGTAATAGTTAAAGATCAATATGATAATGTGATTGCTCAGTGAGAGATGGTGACATCAGTCAGTGGTTTCCCGTGACAATTGGGGTAAGGGATTGTTATTTTCCCACTATTGTTTGCTCTGGTCATTGATTATGCCAGGAAAAAATACAGACAAATGATAAATCACAATTGAATGAACTTTTTTTTTTTTTTTTGCTGATGACATTGTCCTGTTTAGTTCAACACATCACTTAATGAAAGAAAAAACTCAGCTTTTGGCAGAAACAGTAAAACAAGATGTTGTTTTTTCATCACAAGGGGAAGATAAAATATCTGGCTAACAATGTCCCCAAAACCACAATCAGAGTAAAGTAAGAAAAGCTATAAGTCAAGTCATGTTGCCTAGCTAGGGAGTGAGAGGTGCAGTGATGGCGACTGCATGCTAAATGTATGTAGCTATGAATATCAAAAGCAGCAAATTACTATCATAAACTTGAAAAGATTTAGAAAAGTCTCATGATTGTTACTAACACAAGAATAGGAATTTTTAACACCTGCATCAAGTTCATTCTCCTTTATGCAGCAGAGTCATGGAAGTCTATAAATGAAATTGATAAGATCAACTCATTACAAAGTAACTGCTTGAGGGCAATCTACAGATTTTATTGGAAAGAATTTCTTGTTATATCAGAAATTCTAAGGAGAGCAAATCAGCTGAAAGCATCAAATATAGTAAGAGGAGAATAACTGACATATTTAGAACATGCTTTAAGGATGTCAACACCATGACTTCCACTTCTAGAGATAGTATGGACATTATCCGGGAAGGGGAAAAGAGGGCAACCTGTACACTCAGAACAATAGAGAAAGAAGGCAAATCCATTAACAAGACACTCAGAAATCTGACTAAACAAGCATAAGACCAAAGTAAGTGGCAGAAACAGGTAGATGGTCTATGCACCTGAAGATATGGGAGGAAACAAAAACAACAAAAAAAGAAGAAAGGGCCAGCCGGTGATACTGGCGAGTTTGCCATTCTTGAAGGGGTGAAACCTAAGAATGCGCAGGAGCACTGGAGGATTCCATGGACAGGCTGGGACGACTCCCTGGCTATGTCTACACTGGTGCAATCTTGCACCAGAGATATGCAAATTAATTCCTGAAAATAATCAGTGTAGCGGCATTTCACAAGAGGGTTTTTCTTGCTCAAGAAGGAGCAGTGTAGACAGTTCCTTTTAGCTCAAGAGCCTCTTCTGCAAAATGGCGGTTCATTAGGTATGCAAATGAGGCTCGGCGATATTCCACGCTTAGCCTCATTTGCATATCTCTGGAGCAACAACCTGCCAGTGTAGATATAGCCCCTGTGTTTTTCAGTTGGTTTCCAGAATGTATGATATATACTGGATGTTATCGTCTATGCTCTATCCAGCCACTGCTGTACTGATTGAGATGAGGAGGCAGAATGAGGGCCCTTCAAAATCCATTCAGGGTTTAACCATGTTGAAACCTCACACTATAAAGTACCTGAAGGGGGTAACTCAGCTTGAAGTATTGTTTCTGCTAGCATGATTTATAAAGATAAAATCTCTGCTTGTATTGTATAGGCAAACGGTGCTACAACTATGATAATTAGAATCAAGTTAGGGAAACCCTGGCTGAATAGAGAGTGAGTTGGCAGCTTATATGAGAATGTCCCCCTCCTTTTGAAAGATGAATGCTTTAGTCACTGGTAGTTAAATGTGCTTTTGCTTCTGCTATCTTCACTAGCTGTAGTGTCACTAGATTTGTAAGACTGTATTCTGTTCTCAGCAGAGTTGCACTAGAATAGTATGGATGTAACTGAAATCAGAATCAATGTCCTATCAATTTAAAAGACTTTTTGCCTTTTCAGGGTCTTTGATTAAAGGAGCAAATCATCATGTCCAATCCTGTTGTTCTGCGCAGTATTAGGAGATTTGAAGAGGATAACCACCTTTATGAGTCAGATGGATCATGTAAGATCTTTATTCTTTAATGAGCTTCTACATTTAAATAGCACTTAAAAAGGTGCGTGCTGTATATTTTTAATACTGCTGTCACATAGCACATAGCCTGCTGAAAACACATATCATACTAGATATGGCAGTTCACATAATTATGGACATACTTCAGAACAACTCTTATTTACAAGCCAAAAGCAACAATCCATGTAAGTGGATGGTCTCTTGTTATCAGACTAGCTATCCACAGTATATAGTCTATATAGTCACATTCTCTGTCTGTCTGCCAAATGGAACAAAATTATCTGGATTTTTAAACCATGCTCATAATCCTGGTATCTGAATAACTCCATTAACTTTAATACCCTTTCAGCATGGATGAAACGCTCATTGCTCTTTAAATTTTAGAACTCACAATAAAAGCAGAAAACATCTGTGTCCTACAGGTTTCTAGCACTGATTTATTATATTTAGAATTTCTTTTAAATGTGTGAACTGCACTTGCTTTCCCCACCCCACTCCAAAGCCTCTTTTTTTCTCTTCCTTCCATTCTTGCTTCATTTCTACTTTTTGTGCTTCTGTTTTTGAAGATGTTTGTAAAACACAAAGCATCTCAGTTCAAATTAAACAGGAGCTCGTGGCAGGAGGGTTGGGGCTTTTGGTGAAAATGAGGAAAAAAATGAAGAGAAGCTGCCAAATGTCTTGATTTATCTTATATTTTTAGGTGTTGGCAGGTTGAACACTAAAGGGACAATAGTTATTTATATTTCATGGAAATTGTATGTGGAAGCAAATTAACACTGTAAAATAGGATCTATATATGCAACTGGCAAAAGTGAGAGCACATCATAAGGAAATGTATGTCCCTACATTCTTTCTGGGTTTAAGCACAAAGTCCACACTCCCACCTGCAAGGCCCAAGATGCAGTGGAAACACTGTACTTCCATTACATGAGGAGGTGTGAGGTGCACAGGCCACAAAGTTCCTGGGTGCAGGGAGTTCTATGTGCCCTGTGCACAGGGGTACACAGCTTTACTGTGGCCATTCAGAGCAAAGGGTATGGAAGTGTATATCCTACGTGCAGAATTGCAGAGAAAGTAAGAGGATGGAAATTTTCTATTGAAGCTGCATCAAGAATAGGTTGAAAAGCAAAACAAGATTCCTGCCCATGTTAGGACCTCAAAGTGGGCAGTGGGTTGCCAGTGCACTGGAGAAATCTAGCGATAATGCACTGACTCTTCAAGAACATGCACAATGACTATTCAAGACAACTCTGTGCTCCCAGTGGTGTTGTTGCCTAGATCTTGCTATTCATGCTGTCACACACAGTGACTTGTGATAAATATTTTAAGCACTGATCCTTGTGGGAAGGCATGCCAGAGGGAGCGCCGATGAGAAAGGTAACATTTTAGAGCCGTCATCCTTGATGGCGGCTCTTGACATGGAGGATCAGATCGTGGCTTTTTAATTGCTGTGGAGACTGAGGTGCTGTACTGCAGCCAGAGTCCCTAGGTGGAATTCTGATACTCTCACAGTTCCTACAGGAGCTTCCCAGGAGTGGATACCTGTGTGACAGCTCAGCCTTTTTCTCAAGGAATGGAGCAGCTACCCCTCTCTATGTCCCGACAATGCTGGTGGATGGCACAGCTACAGCCCCTCCCCCCCAGCATCCCCTTTCAGGTTACCAACACGCTGTATGTGATTGTGCCACCACTCATCAGGGCTGGTTTATGGCTTTCTGAGGTGCTACGCTATGTAAGAGGCCCTATGCTATAAAAAAATAATTAATTATTTTCACAGAAAGGACACAGAGGCTATGTCTACACTGCATCACTATTTCGAGATACTGGAGGTATCTTGAAATAGCTATTCCACATCTTTTGAATACACCTGTTATTTTAAAATATAACGGGCTTGCTATTCCGACATCCCTGTAAACCTCATTCCACAAGGGGTAAGGGACATTTCAGAATAGCAATTTATTTTAAAATAAGTGCTATGTAGACCGTGCCAAATTTCAAAATAAGCTAATTTGAAATAACATTGAAATAAGATATGTGATTTGCGTGCTCAAATTGTGTATTTTATTTCAATCTACGGTGCAGTGTAGACACACCCTAAATATATAAAAACACAAAAACTTTATGTTCTCACAGGAAAATGAGAGAGGCTATATAATTTTTTTACATCAGAAGTAAGGACAATTATCCTTCTTTTCATATGAATAAATGAAAAAAAATATTAATTTTGTCATTAAACGCAAAGTTTAATTAAACTATATATAAACATATATTTACAAATGTTTATTCTGATTTAATTTTTGCTATGAAACAATGAATGGTTAAGATTTTTCTTTTGCCATACTATAAAAATAACAGTTACCAAAACTGATGGAGGGAAGCCAACACAGATTTCTCCCCCTCCGGATCCACTTTACCCAAGTCCATAAGACGATCACCTGCAAACTCATCTTGTGAAGAATGGATAGCGCATAAAGCAGATAGTGGCTTGCACACTTAAATTACACAATTGTACCTATGTACAGATCAAAAGAAGAAAGACCACACTAACACATAAGAAAATGAAGACAAAGCACTATACTGCTGAATGTACTGGACTGTAAACAAAAGATGGTGGCTTTCTGCTGTACATATGTCACTGCTAGGATAAATCCCATACCAATATGAGCTTGGCAGGATTGCTTCTTGACATTGCCTCACCCAGCCTGACTTTTTTTCCAATTTTATCAGCAGTGAGATTATTTATTAATTGATTGATTTAAATAAGTTAGGAAGTCACAGTAAGAATTTTACCAGTAGCAACTGGCTAACAAAGTGTTGCCTTAGGAAACTGATAGCTGATCTAGTTGTAGAAAAAATAATTGTACAAGTTCAATTCCCATTTTTTTCCTCAGCACTGACCTCCAACCTGTCAATGATGAGCAATTAGTGAAGGGTAAATAGATAAAGGTATTTGTGTAGCCAGAGGTGTGTATTTTTTGTTGTATTTGAACAAAACTGGCTATATTTAGAAAGACTCTTCTTTTCCCATATGTCTTTTATTTACCGACCAATGTTGATAAAATCTGAAAGGGAGTTAGGGTTTTATTTTCTTCTTTAAAGGCCCCTCATATTGTGAAGCCTCAAGATGAAGCTTAGTTTGCTTTTGCCTCAATCCAGCCCTGCTCATCAGGGCTTTGTTTGACAGAATCAGCTGGATGATAGCAAACATTATTCCCATATATGTCCCATATAATGTATTCAGTGAATAATATTCAGTCATGTATTTGTGGTTAATTATTCAAGGGGAGAGTGATAACATTAGGGATAATTTCTTTATGCACAATGGATTAATTCAACAACATTAATGATTAGTTTTTGATCTGGTATGTGAGTGAGGAGGAGTTTCCTTGCATCTGGGAAGGATTGCGTATCTTGAGCCATAAGGTTTATTTTCAGAATGTGTCTGTCAGAGATGATGCACTTTATCAATAATTATTAATGATAGTTTGTATTTATTTCCCCTAACAGATAACAACCATAAGAACCCAGAGTAAGTCTTGTAATTACTCATTGATTGACAATCAGTATTTGTTTCTGGATTGACCAAGTGAATTAAATGCTATTAACACACGACATTAATTCATGTATGGTATTTGAGATACAGACACGCACTGTGCTTCCTGAAGCTGCAATATTCAATTCAGCTGAGGTAGGCTAACACAATCTTTACAGAAGAAGTGAAGAGAAGTGTTGAAGATGTAGAATAATGGCTGCAAAAAATCAGGATGTCCTTCAACAAACCTCTTCAATATTCGTTTTTTGTCTGTTCATGTAACACACACACACACACACACACACACACACACACACACACACACACACACACACACACACACTGAAAGAGAGTATGAAAGAGTGTGATTTGGAGAATAATTTTGTAAGGGAAATTTCAATATTAACTTCATAACTTTTAGAAACATGAGACCAGGAGTGAAAAAAAACAGTCCAAATCATTTGTCAGGAAAGGAACTGAGATTGAAATATTAATGCTCAGGTATTCACAAGCTGAAATGTCATAGACTCCAATCCTCTGCTGTGACTGACAAGTGCTTGTGGGGAACATAATGCCTCTGCGTTCTTTGATTCTGGATTTGCTGTACACCAGATTAGATATCTTGAGAATTTCTGTTATTTGCACCCATGGCCACCAAGGGCTAGTGAAGGAGCAGGAAATCACTCACTTTGTTTTATGATTTGACTTAGTTTTCATTTTAACAGAACATCTCACAGGACACTAGACCCAAAGTCAAGCTGCCCCAGCTCTAAGAACTAGAGGTTTCTTGAAACCGACAAGGGTCCTATATGGCACATCCATGTCACATATGTAACTTATTTAGCAAACATGAAATTTTCTGGCTCAGGCCTCTGAAGAGTGTGCAGCACAAATCTGTTACATATTTTAAAAGTTGTAAATGTCATGTAAACTCAACACTCATACACCTCTCAACACATAAATACATAATTTTCTGTTTGGTATAATGTACATCCCTTTCCTGGTGACTTGATTGGACCTGTATGTTCCATAAATAATTGCTGTGTGTCATAAGCTATTGTGAGAATTGCTGGAGGGGTCAAATAATATTCTTCAGCAGAAAGCCTGTGAGCTGGAAGAGGGAAAGAGACTCCAACCCACTCCAGGCATGCAGGCATAGTGTGGTCCTTTCCAGCCAGCGGTGCTAGCAGCCTGGTGGATGTGGGAGTAGGAGAGCACACTTAAACTGGAAATTCACAAAAAAATACAGGCCTATATCTTGTGTATCTTTGGCCTCCTTGAAAATCAGTTGTTCCTCCCTGTGTTCTCGAGGAACTCCCAATCCATGTAATATGCTGTAAGTGGGATTAGTGGAGACTCTAACAGCATAAGACATCATGCCACAGAATTTTGTTCCTAATCTTAGTCCTGCACATTGTCATCTGCTTCTTTGGTCCATCCCCTCTCCTGCACAATGCTCTGTCCTCCTGCTACTTCTGGGTGGAGGGGATTCCGCAGAATCAGAGACATGAGGGAGTTTGTGATGGACTCACTGCTTCCCTTTTTGCATATCATCAGCCCCAGGCCAACATTCCTCTGCACCAGCAAAGCTAGAAGAGAGCAGCACTCAGGGGCTACATCTAGACTGCAGGCTTCTTTCGGAATAAGTTTTTCCAGAAGAGATCTTCTGAAAAAGCTAATTCCGAAAGAGAGCATCTGCACTGACAAAGCACATCAAAAAAGCAATCTGTTTTTTCAAAAGATAGCGTCCACATTGATTGGACACCATCTTGCATTTAAGTTGTGATTACTATGGATGGAGTGGCCACCAGGGCACCTGTGCTTTTTCGCAGAGGGCTCTTCTTTTGAAAGAAAACCCTTTTCCCTGTCCATACACGCCTTTTTCTGAAAGAACTCTTTTGGAAAGGGCATTCTTCCTCGTAGAAAGAGGATTACCACTGTCGGAAAAACCCCTCTGTTCTTTCGATTTTTTTTCAGAAAGAATGTGATTGAAGTGTGAATGTAATTGAAGATTTTTTGAAAAAAAAAAATGCCATTTTTCCAAAAAAACTCTGTAGTGTAGACTTAGCCATGCTGAAGGAGCTGTTTCAAATTGGAGTGGTTCTACAATGGTGCAAAATGTTTACAATTTACAGAAAAACCTCCAGCAAATCACTGCCCTAGAACAAGTCTGAGAGAGAACCAAATGATATAGGACTTTAGAAGAAAAGTTGTGTGAGTAAAGTGTCCTACCAAAAAAAGTGAAGCCATAGATAGAATCAAGAGAAAGAAAGGTCTCATGTTAAAAGTACTTACAGATATTTCTATTCAAATGAGGAACCTTCTCCAGAGAACAGGAAAAAGGGGACAAATGAGTTAAATTCAGCTATATATGTAACCATCAGTTAAGAGAAAATATATGATATATCTGGAAAGTGCAATGTTATAAGTCTACATTTTGTTTTCTTGCAGATCATCAACCAAGAAAAAAAATGACATTCGGGTTAGCTTCTTTCAACTGGTAAGGAACATGTTGGATTGAAATATTGTACACATTTTATACTGTGGGGTCTCTGAAATGTATCTTTAGTTACAGTATATAGTTGTGACTCAGTCAAACCTTTAATTTAAACATTTAGAGTGAAATTTTGACCCTACTAAAATTGATGGGAGTTTTGTCAAGGGCTTCTGTAAAGTAAGAATTTCATCCTTTGTCATTAAGCTACATGTAGGTTGCTCATGGGTCAATATTCTCTGCTAGGCTCATTGTCATTAGAGCAGGTCATACATATTTTTCTAAAAATATTTTTTTACAAAAATTGCTTTTTTTGTCAAATCAAACTTTTTGGGAAATATAATTAGAATGAAAATTTCCATGGCAAAAAAAATTGAAATTCAGGATTCCTACATTTCATTTTGAATTTTATTTTGTTTTATGTTTTGTGTATTTTATGCTGTTTTTATTATTTCATGACATGCCAGTAGTAGTGTGAAATATGATATAACTTACAAGTTGAAATATGCCACTATTTTTATATTTTTTAAAAACCCTGCCACTTATCAAACACATGCAGTCTAATAAAGACTGTTGTTCCAGCCAGGTTGATCACAGTTGCTGGCATTGTACCAGTCATCATGTAGAGAAGTGCCCAGATCTGACTCAGGCCTGTGAATCCATGAGTCTCTGGAGTAGCCCTGCAGTTTGATTAAGCGGAGTCAGGGCATGCACTCCTAGGTGCGTTGATGGACAGTTTGAAAGCGCAACGTGCTGGGGTATTTTTCTTCATCCTGGTGCCATGGCGGAAGCACATGCAGCACTGCTTTTGAATAGAATGAGTGACTGAAGGAAAGCCAAACCTTTGCAAGAGTATGACAAAGTCCAACCATTTCGTGCTCAGGATTTGACTCTGAGAATGAATATGGAATGTCTCTCTATTACCCTTTAGAACTAACTGAAACATTTAAAAATAAAATAATAATAATTACTAACAATTGAAATTAAATACTGACATGTCATGAAATAATATAAAATAATATAAAAATAATTAAAACCAGGTCAAAATGAAATGTTTAAATTCCAACAGGAACATTTTCCAGAAAATTTTGAAAATATTTGTTTCTGTTCTGATTCATAATGGAAAAACATTTGAAATGCCTAAATTTTCCTTGAAACAAAAATTCGAAATGACAATCAGCTCTAGGTGTAATGTACTCATGTGGTGTATGTAGAGGAAAGCTAGTTCATTAGTTAAAGCACACAGCTAAGGACTGGGAGATCTGGATTCACCTCTCATTTCTGCTACTAACTCACTGTGTGACCTTTGGCAAATCACTTACCTACTCTGTAACTCTGTTAAATCTTTGTCTATATCCTGCGTATTGTAAGACTTGGTGTTCATGAAGTGCTTTGAGACCTTCAGCTGGAAAATGGCAAATGGCATAGAAGTACAAAGTGCTGTTATATGTCTTATTGGGGGTACGTCTACACAGCAGGGTTAAGTTGAATTAAAGTGCACAACTTCAGCTACATCAATTGCGTAGCTGAAGTAGAAATAGCTTAATTCGGCTTTTGGAGCTGTCTATGCAGCAGGAAATCGTAAGGAAGAGCACTCTTTCTTCGACTTCCCTTCCTCCTCCTGAAATGAAGGTTACAGGAATTTGCATAAGAAATCCTTCAGCTTAACATTATTTCAAAATAAAGGCTGGTAGTGTAGACATGCACTATGTTATTTCAGAATAACATCAGTTATTCTGAAATAACATTGCTGTGTAGACCATTGGTCACCAACTGGACGATCACGATTGACCGGTTGATCGTGGCGCCCCTAGGGGTCAATCGCAGGGCCAGCTGGCTGGGTGGCTGCCCCTCTTTGATCCATCCCAGCTGGAGCATGGCGCAGCCTCGGTGTATTTCAGCCTGGGTGGCTGCTCTTGTTTGCTCCAGCCCAGATTGGTGTTCAGCCCATTGCCTCACTCCAGCTAGGCTGAATCAAAGGTGGGCAGCCACCTGGGTAGCTGCCCCTTTTTGTTAACTTGCCAGCTGAGATGGGGGAAGAGGTGCGTGTGCTTTTGCATGTGCAGGTCCTCACTCTTGCCTCCTGCTCCGGGAGGGGACTGGGAGGCTGGCACATGTGGCGCACTGGGGACAGGGCTATGCCGTGCTGTTCCCTGCAGGCTGTATGAGGGTTGGAGAGTCACCTTCCCCAGTGCTCCACTGCACCCGGCCGGGCTGTGTGCAGGTTCAGGGAGCCCCTTCCCTTGTGTCCCGTTGCACCTGGCCCAGCTGAAGCCAATCCTGGGCGGCCCCAGGCTCTGCCTGCCCCAGGCCCAGCCCCGAAGCTGCTGCCTACAGGCAAAGGGCTGGGCCGGGCAAGAAAGAGACTCTGCCCCCTCCCACTCGTCACCCAGCACTGCTCCCCTGTCTACACTGCAGGAATTTGTCTGCAGAGGCAATGCAAATGAAGCGCTCATTAGCACTCTTCACACTCTCATTTGCATAGTCTCTTCTGATCCATTCTGCGGAAGAGGTTTTTGTACAAAAAACCGCAGTGTAGACGGGGTCATTTTGCACAAAAAAACCCTTTTGTACAAGAACCCTTATTCCTCAAAAAAGCAGGTATACAGGATCTTGTGCAAAAGGGGTTTTTGCCCTGTGTACACAGTGGGGTTTTTTCCGCAAAAACCTCTTCCACAAAACGGATCAGAAGAGACTATGCAAATGAGAGCATGAGAAATACTAATGAGTGTTTCATCTGCATTGCCTCTGCTGACAAATTCCTGCAGTGTAGACATAGCCTGTGAGTCCCAGTGCTGCTGTCCTGACAGTGAGTGCACTGGGGGCACAGGGATGTGGGGGCTGGAAGGGGGATGAAGGAGGATGTGGGGGCATGATGTGAGGGGGCAGGGGTTGCACTGAGAGGCATGGGGCTATGCAGGGGATCAGGTTGGGGGGGATCATGGGACTGAGGGGAGCAAGGCTGGAGCAGAGGGAAGATGTGAGGGGGGGATACTATTTTACTTTGCAGAAGCTGCAATTTCCTTTACTCCCCACTTCTTTGCCTCCTTCCCCAACTAGATATTTGGCTGCATTCTCACTCTTTCATCTTTTCTGCATTACTGCCCCAAACCCCTCCTGCCCTCAAACTCCCTCTCATTCCCCCACCCCACACTGTCTCCTGCTGCTAAACTCCCTTCCAGACCCTGCACCCCACCTCCCACCTAGATCCTGCATCCTTGTCCCTCTCGCTGGCAGCCCTGTCCTGCATTGAGCCCCTCATTTTTGTTCCCAGCTCAGAGCCTAAGGGGGTCCACAAAATCTAATAACTCTGGAACCCCAGAAAAGTAAATCTGGCCTATGGGAAGCCCTGAACCTCAGTCATCTCTGTCCCTTCCCCTCACCCCGTGGGGCTGGAGTGTCAGAAGAGTGAGGTGTCTCAGCTGGGGGCCACATCAGTGAGGGCTGGGGGTTTTGGGAGGATGTTTTTTGCTTCTCACTTGTATGATCCCCAACTGATTTTTGTGTGGGTCAGAGGCCACTGACCCAAAAAGAAAACATTGAAACCTTTTGTGTTGGACATAATGTTTACTTTATTTAAAACAAAGCTTGATCAATTAGCATGAGAATGTTAAAATGTTTAATCTGTTTAATAATTTAAATTAAACCATTCTCCCTAGCTGCAGCACTAGCAAAATGGCTTGGGTGTAATTATGTAATTAACAGTGAGTTTCCATTAGTAGCAGGTTGTCCGTGAAAAGGTTTGGAGGGGGCGAGGCCTCAAGAAAGGGATGGGGTCTCAGGGAAGGGATGGGGTCGATCCTGGCTTGCGCTGATATTTAAAAAGTGATCTTGGGTGTAAAAAGGTGGGAGACCACTGGTGTACACAAAACCTTAGAGACTAACAAAAATACAGAAAGAATCCAGAGCTTTCATGGTTAACTATGCTATTCAGAGCAACAGAGTTAAGCTGCTTTGATTTTCTTGTGTAGACTAGGCCTCAATCTGGCTTCTTGCCCTGACTTTCATTATGATAATGTCTCTCTCTTCCACATTCACTCTATTTCTCTACCCCCCCCCCTTTTTTTCCTTTGATACATTACAGCATCTGTGTACTACTTATATCTATACTCCATCTCTCTCTAATATGTAAACCTCATGTTTTAACTGCATAGTTATAAATATATCAGTTGCTCTTTCAGCAAAGAGAGCTCACATTTCTAACTACACACGCCTGGTCCATAACACACTACATACATAAAGTAGTAGAATGTATCCGTGCAATATCCCAACGTCCTTAACTGAGAGTATTTAATCAGATTTCTACCACATAATCATAGAGCCATCAGGAGAAGGTCACAATAATTTACCCCATTCATATGAATGTCCTAATTTTTTTGAAAAACATATAAGGTGGATTATCTATGTGAATATGTGAAATTCAAGAACATATTCACAGTAAACCTTTGTATCAATGGCTATGTCTACACTACAAGGTTTTTGCACAAAACCTGGTGGTGCATCCACACCTCAAGTGCGTCTTGCATATACAGTAAATCGACAGGACAATGGGCTTTGGCCAGTAGAGTTATTCCTATCACTATGAGGAATAACTCTTCTTTGCGCTACAGTTCTTGCGCAAAAAAGCATGTGTGGATGCTCTGTGGGGGTTTCTTGCACAAAAAGAGCCTATCAGAAGCACAGGTGCTCCAGTGTCCATTCTGTGAATGGCCATCAGAGCTTTCTTGCAATGTGGATGCTCTCTTGTGCAAAAGCACATTGCGCTTTTGAAGTGTGGACACACTTCTGCACAACAAGTTTTTGCAGAAGATCTCTTCCGCAAAAAGCTTGTGCAAAAACCCTGCAGTGTAGCCAAAGCTGATGTGTACAATACTGATACCATTTGGTGATGCTCTAATATTTGTGCTTAACTTTTTTACTCTCTGCAAGTCTGAGTATACATATAATCAATGGGTCAAACTCTGCTCCCATATTCATGGATAAGTCCCACTGTAACCAAGGGGCATTGCATACATGCAATAAAGAGTAGGTTTGTTTCAAAATCTGTAGTAAAACAATTCTGAATCAAGTATTCACTAGTATATATTGTTGAAATTACTCTTCTGAAATGTCAGCCAGGGACATGAGATTAATGAGGAATTAATGCATATCTAACACCAAAATCACTCTGGCAGTATTTTTTTTCTCTTAGTTTCGATTCTCTTCGTCATCTGAGATTTTAATGATGGCTTTTGGTAGTTTCTGTGCCATTCTTCATGGAGCAGCACAGCCATGCATGTTGCTTGTCTTTGGTCTGATGATAGACACATTTATTCAATATGACATTGAGAAGCAAGAACTTAGCAACCCAGGCAAGGCATGTGTGAATAACACTATAGTGTGGATCAACAATTCCCTTCAACAAAATGAAACAAATTCATCAATAGGCTGTGGGTAAGTGGTCCATAGAATTTGTTCTTTTTATTTTTTGTTAAATACTGTAAGTACATTTCTTGCTAGGGAAAAGGGCTCAGTTCATTCTAAGAGATTAACCATTCTATAGGAAAGTTGCTCTTGTTCTCTCTGTTCTACTACTGTGTCTCAAGTCTCCCCTAGAGGGACCAGATTTTGGGATGGGAGGGTATCTGATGCCTATTCAGCCCTCTCAATTAGAATTGTCAGCAAGGATTCCTAGATCCAGGAAAAAATTGAGACCCCCTAATGCATTTAATCAAGATAACTAAACTTCCATTAGAAGGGAAAGACTTTTGGTAATTTTTCATCTATCTGAACCAAATTTGAACTAGTCACTTCACCTGAAAAGGCTCTTAGCCAGGTTTCAATTCCCTGAACTATCTAGGTTCCCGGCAACTTTTGTTGACTTGAAAATGACTCATCCGATTACCTCTGATGTTTTAGATTTTCAATGCTCATTCTCCAGGATGTCAGGTTACATGATCATAATGGTCCATTCTGGCCTTAAAAACCTTTGGCTCTACGAATTCTGAATTTGATGAGCTTTTAAGAAAATAAACTGGCACCTACTCCCATCCCTAAATATACAAATCTAGAGAAATAGCCAGGAAGTGCCACTGAAGTATTTTGCAATAATGTATAACTAATAGCAGCAAATTAGTGTTCCTCATGGAGATTAGGAATAATTTAATATTTCCACATGAACTAAAGGAAATGATCACTTTAGATTGGGTACCTTTCTCATAATGTAACATACTACTTAAATGTAAAACAACAGCCTCTTACACTTGTCTGCAGAACATTGTTTGATTTTTGCTACCACGATAGCTTCCATATTCATAAAAAGTAACCAAGGGCTAGTGTGGATGAACATTTAGCTTACTGAAAGCTGGGCTGTGAATCTTCCCTAGAGTAGCCTGCTATCTAACTTTCCGTGTTGACCCTGCTGATGTGCACTTACAGGTCCTTAGTGTGCTTTGATCTAGTTCTGTTTCAAAGTGAGATCCATCAGATATGCTATGGAACTTTTAGTGCATGCCAGCAGGGCCCATGTGGACAGTTATTTCACAGCAGACTAGTGTGTGGTTGTGGTGAATGAAATGGTCATATAGTCCTGCCTTTAGTTAATTTTGTTCACAGCAAGCTAGGGAATGACACTATGCCACACTAGCCTGCCATGCACTCATCATCTGTGTAGACTAGTCCTATATAAATTCAGTATCTATTGAAAATATATGGGCACCTCATCCCCAAAACAATCCTTTCCTCCACCTGTTCATTGGACGAATCCCGGTGGTGTTTCATAACTATCCACTGCAAACTATTTCACGGTGTGCCATAACTTATGCTTGCCAGACCCTCGCACACCTGCATTAGGCTCAGAAATAATCTGGCCCTTGAGAAGACCAGGATGAGTATTAATGAAGAGCTATTTAGGGGACATCCTTTTCCTTCTGATATCAGAAGAAGCAGGTCTGCCATTTCTTACACCAGCTTGAGCAATCAGTTAACAAAGTGCCCTTATTATAAATTGTCCTGAATAATAAATGCAGTGAATGCTTTTGGACAATGCAGATAAGTGGACTGTTCAGTAAGAAATTTGTAATAATATTGTTTAAATTTTCTAATTGTATTTTATAGGTTCCTAGACATCGAAAATGAAATGATCAGATTTGCAAGTTACTATGCAGGAATCGGGTGTGCAGTGCTTGTGTTAGGATATCTCCAAGTCAGTGTTTGTTTCCCCATGTTATTATCTTCTTCTAACTATATGTTTTAGAAATATGCATGTATCTGTCTGTCTGTGAGTCCGTTTGAACAAGAACTGCTAAACGGTAAGAACTAAGATCACCAAATTTGGTATGCAGCTTCCTCTTATCATAACCTAAAGCAAGGTCAGGGTTTGGTGGTGCCAGGATAATGGCACAGGGGGTCTGGCAGGAGGGACAGGTATACTGTGGAATGACCACAGGGAAGCAGCAAGGGGCCAGAGAGGGGGACTGGGACAGCTATAACCCCATTGGGTCAGGAGTGGGAAAAAGGGACAGCTATCTACTATATATTTCAGAGTTTGTCTGTTCGTGTGTCTGTTTGTCTGCGTGCCTGTCTCTCTGCCAGCTGGGGGGCATGCACCCTCCCACAGTTGTGCCCACTGCAACTGCAGTAGCCATGGACAGGCACTTCTCACCTGGCCCCAAGCTGCTGTGGTAAGAGAGGGCTGGGGCTGTCCCCTCTCTCTGAGGCAGCCTGCATACTGAACCCTTCAGTCCAGCCCCACTCCAGAACAATGATTAATTGAAGTCAGGTGTCTTGCATTAAAATTAAGAGAGAGAGAAATATCCAATACCCAGTGATTAGGGCACTCACCTCAGATTTGGGAGACCTATGTTCAAGCCTTTGCTCGGAATCTGGAAGCAGCATCTCTCAAATTCCAGGTTCTGATGAAAATTCCCAAGCGGCTGTACACCAGTTAGCTGTCACATGTATATAGTTAGACTGTATTTCAGGGTAATGGAGGCTGAGCCATCATTAACCTTGGCTTTTTTGTAATTGTGGGAGTAGAATTTTTTTTAACAGTAAATCAATGCCCATATTATTGTCTTCCCAGATCTGCTTGTGGGTACTGTCTGCAGCTCGTCAGATTCAGAAAATCAGAAAATTGTATTTCAGAAAAATAATGAGAATGGAAATAGGCTGGTTTGACTGTACATCAGTAGGAGAACTGAATACACGAATCTCTGAGTAAGTTATCTAGAAGAGCCCTATGCCACAGTGCCTGTCTTGCCAGTTTCTAAACAATAAGCAGTATTGTTGTGCTGTAAACAATAAGCAGTATATAAAAGACTTTAAAAGACTCATTCCACTAAGGGCGTACTCTACCTCCTGTCACCTTCACTGGAAGTTGCATCAGCCTCTAAAGACCCAATCCTAACCCCTTCAAGTCTTTGAAAAGATGCCCATTGACCTTAAAACCCCAGTTATGGAGTCTAATTTGAGTAAAACAGAGCTAATCTCATGCTGGGGTCCATATAAATACATAGGCTGTCAGAGAGGTTATCCACCTAATTCCACTGTAAGTTCCACAGTCTGTATTTTGAGAAGAGGAAAATTGAATCTTATAAATAGCTAAAACAATACTTCAAGGATCACATTAATAAAAATATATACAGCATACGGTGAGAGCAAAGACGTTGTGTTCCAACTATTGTCATAGTCTCTTTCCTATGACTGGCAGAGCTTTTTCCCCTTCTGCTTCTTGCCACTACATAGTGATGCCTGTCACTTCCAATACAGTTCTGGACCAAAATCAGTTGTGTGTGGGTGAGAAGAATTCTGGGGAAAAAGGATTATATGAGTAATTTTGCATTTCCAACTACACTCGTGTAAGCCAGTTCTCATCTTTGGCACTGCTTTGTGTCACACACCCAGAGAATACTCAGCATCAAAACATCCCAGAAATCTTCCAGACATGTAAACATGTTTCATAAACATGCCATAGAGAACTTAACATCTTACTGACTGTACCAAAGTGCTAGTAGTTCTGCTTCAGATGGCTATTCCAAACCTCCGTGGCCTGTGCTCCTAAGGATGACGTGAGTAGGCAGTTTTACAGTCCTCATGCATGAGGTGATAGCCAAGAGCTGCAGAAGCATGAGACCCCTGAGTCAGATTATGACTTGCAGAAATGTCTTCTGCCCTGAGAAAGTAACCTACACAGGGGAAATGCAGCTGAGTGATTATTGGTACTGAAAATTGTGCAGTTGCTCTAAGGCTAGATCATAATAGATAGTCATTGCCCTGTCACACAGGAAGGGTAATGGGACTGCACAGGAAGCCTTCCAAGGGCCTCCTACACTAGCAGGAGCCCTCTCCCACCTGCTCCATTCTGTCCCCCATCCAAGGGAACAGGAAGCCTCATCCTCCCTCCAAATCATCCCAAAGAGCAGGGCAGGTGCACCCACAGAGGCAATGCTGTCTAATTTAAGGGACTAAGGCAAGGACATTCGGCTCCTGGGGGAAGTCCTTTAGATTGCATGCACAAATACCCCTCTTGCCGCTGGATGGCATGCGGGAGGCGGGGAATTGTACCAACTCCTCCTCACTACGGCCCAGACTTTCTGGAAGTGGTGATATGGGGGTAGAATAGGGACAAAGAAAATTACAGGGCCCCAGTTTAGCTCTATTATGACACAGAGGAAATGAGATTAATCTGTCTTTGCTGTTGTTCCTGTTCTCTACAGTGATGTCAACAAAATCAATGATGCTATTGCTGACCAAGCAGCTCTCTTCATCCAGCGCTTCACCACCTTTATTTCTGGATTCCTGTTAGGATTTGTGAGTGGCTGGAAACTGACCATGGTTATTATTGCTGTCAGCCCACTACTTGGGCTTGGGGCAGCTACTCTGGGCTTGGTAAGAGATTTCAAGGCAGTTCATGTCTTAATGGGAAGATAATTTAGACAAGTGAGATAGTGGTATATGGGGCCAACTAGGGGTTTGGACTGGGCATTTATGTGTGAAAGGGATGTGCTGGTCTAACATCCTGTCTTTTTTGCTTCTTTCCCTGCTCCTCCCTTTTCACTATCCCAACTGCACTTGAACCAAAGCTTTTCCTTTTCTGAAATGGGTTCCTGCCTCTGGAAATGCAGCGAAGTGTCTAAACATAAAATCAAAAGTAAACTAAAGTTCTGTGTGGCTATTCTTGCTCTGCATTTTCTCTGCAGGGGCTGCTCTATTTCCCATCTATCCCTTTGTCATTTTGCTCTTCCATCCATTGAATGTTTCCACTCCTTAATCTGCCTCTGCCTCCCCCTATCTCTCCATATAATAACTCTCTCTCCCTCTGGTCTACATCCACGACTCCTCCTCTTTGTGGCCCCAGTTTCTCTTTTTTTCTCCTCCACAAACCCAATGTACCTGATATCTGGGTCACCCTCTCCTATCTTGTCCTATGGCGTTTCCACCTCTCTGCTATCTGAAGGATATTCTTTCTGTCTCTGACAGTTCACTGTACTCCTAGTTTTCCGGTGTACCAAGGTGTGTGGGTGGAAAAGCCTAATCTGCTTTTAAGGCTGGGTGGCCGCTTTACAGTGGATTACTGTCTTGGAATCAAAAAAGATGTGGAAGGGATAGACTTGAATGAGTTCCTACCACTGCTCATGCATCTGGTTCCCAGTGGCTTTGCTAGGGACTGCCACAGAGAACAAAGAGGGAATGCTCAAGTGTCACTCATTCTATTCCTGAAACTAGCCTATTGACAAGGAGCAGATACACAGACAAGTGGGAAATTGGGAAACTGGTGCTTCCTGCTTTTCCTTTCTCCTTATTGTCAACTGAAGAGTGATTCAGCACTGGCAGACCCACGAATGCTAGAGAGAGGGGAAAGGTGGCAGCTCTCTTGGGGTCCGGCAATTCAAAAGGGTCCAGGGGTCCGGACTGCAACCACTGCTTCCACAGGGGCAGTGATGACTGGAGCCCTGGGCCCTTTAAATTGCCACTAGAGTGCTGTACATCCTGCTCCAAGTGGGCCTGTAGGGCCCAATGCAGTATGCTCTGGATGGCACTGAGGGCTGGCTGCTACTAGCTCTGCCCCTTCCATCCAAGACCCCGCCCCTTCTGGGATTGCAGAGCCCATCCCTCCACACCTTGCCCCAGGGGCTGACAAGTCTGTGGGCCCCACTGAGCACTGGAAACTGGGCAGCACCTGGACTTTATAGCCACTGCTCCCCTCTTTTTCCCGCTGGCATTCTCTATGACTCCTTCCTTTGCTGCTTAACTCTGCCTTCCCCTTCCCCGAGTTGCTTATACACATGCAGGAGCAATGAAGGAGGAGAATGTGAAACCCTCATTGTCAGTTGCTTTCCCCAGTGACTCTCACATTCAGCAGAGTAGTTGGCAATGGGGCATGGCCGAGCTGCCCAGAAGGCAGGTGTGCTTTGTGCTGCTTGCTAGTGTAGGTTTATGCACTAACACAACATCACAGACGAGCTGGAGGAGACAAAGTGTATAATAAAAATCTGTGCTCTATAAATTGTGCTTACAGTACATTGGTGAGACACAAGGAATGGCTATTATTGTAGACAATGAGGAGTTAGCTGACAATGTTCAGTTGATTAAACACTGTACAGTAAGCGCTAAAACTGGAGCAGGATAATCTTTTGCCACTAATACTTCTTATGGCTTTTTAGACTGTGGCAAAAATGACTGGCCTCGAGCTAAAGGCATATGCAAAAGCTGGTGCTGTGGCTGATGAAGTGCTGTCATCAATCAGAACAGTGGCTGCTTTTGGTGGGGAGAGGAAAGAAGTGCAGAGGTTTGTTCAGTCACATTTCTATGAGGTTCCTTATTTGAAACAATAGTTCTTTTTTCAAGGTTATCATAAAGTCCTGGGCTGTGGGAGTTAGTCTGAAAACTAGAAAATAATGACCATGCAAAAACCATACTCAAAGGTAACTCATCAACTCAGCCAGCCAGCAGCATCATGCATCCATAAACTTTAACTCCTTATAACTCAACCAGCCAGTGAAGTACAGCCCCAGAATAACACCTTTCCACCTGCCCACTTCCTCCAGGAGTGTGCTCTCATCCTTTCCTAAAACCCTGGCAAACATGTAGCTTTTTCAGTGTTCTTAGAAAGTCATCATGGGCAAGCTATTTCAAGCCAAGCAGAGGCACAAATTTCAGCCACAGGGCTCTAAATGGCTGCAAACTGATGCACACCGTATTGAACTGTTCCCTCCACATTCCTCTCAATAGCAAGAGCTACTTTGCCAATAAAATTCTCATTTTCACTGTTGACATTCCCACTTACATACAGCTGCTTATTAAATAGGAATACATCTATGTATCCATATTTAATAATGTCTCTAAAATGAACCTTTCAAAACGGATTTTAGAAATACTGTTACTATAGCTTATGTCTATACCTGCAGCCTAATTCGAAATAGGACTGCAAATGTAGGCATTTGAAATTGCAAATCAAGCCCGAGATTTAAATATCCTGCACTTGATTTGCATCTTCCCGGCTGGGCGCCATTTTTTGAAATTGACAAGCCCAGAATAACTGCCCCTTCCACTACATGCGACAGTGAAACGGGCGTTCGAAATAAAGCCCTATTTCAAAATACCTGTTAAACCTCATTGCAGGAGGAATAACAGGTATTTCAAAATAGGGCTTTATTTTGAATGCCCGTTTCACTGCCGTGTGTAGACGCGGGCAGTTATTCCGGGCTTGTCAATTCCAAAAATGGCGCCCGTCCAGGAAGATGCAAATCAAGCGCGGGATATTTAAATCCCAGGCTTGATTTGCAATTTTGAATGCCTACATTTGCAGCCCTATTTCGAATTAGGCTACAGGTGTAGACATACCCTAAGTGTGGGTGTCATTCAATGAGAAATTAATTGATGGAAATGCAACCTGTTTGGAAGTCCGGAAACTCAGTATCTGAATACTGTATGCGAAAAAGGCAGCAGATTAACTGAGCTGCTGTAAGGTACATTATATTATTGTTTAGAAAATAACAAGTTTTAATTATTGCAGTGATCCAGAGCAGATCTTTAAAAAAAATTATGGATGCTGAAAACCCAACAGAAATGATTCTATGATTTTTTTTAAATTTGGTGTGAGTTGCAAATGATGTAAGGACTGTATCTGGAAATACATACATATGTTTCTCACATTGCTTGCAACCTAAATATTGTATTATGGAGCCTGAAAAGTGAAAGTGAAATTGATTACAAGCAGCAGCTTGTTTTCATTTATATTTTTTGCAGTGAGTTACACTTTGTAATTAGTTATAGTGAATTGATGCATTATACTGCAATTCTCTTTTAAATTAATTTAAAATACAACATGGTTGCACGTTTGTCACAAATTATCCAAAATTTCTACATTTGAACAGTGAAAATTCAGTTACTGCAGGTAGTTATAGTAACGCTGATATTTTCAAATACTGATAATAGAATATTCTACAATTTTATTGTCTGAGGCTGCTACTGTACCAAACGGAAACATAAGCAGTTTTGTAGTTAATTTCAGTGAAAGCAGCACTGGGATCTTATTGCAGAGTAGTAAATGCTAAATTTTTGATGATATCTATCCACTGTATTACAGAAGGATCATCCCTCCATGAAACAGCCTCATTGTTTTGCTCTTTGCTCATCCTAGTTTTCTATTAAATGCATTTCATCAACTTCCATTTTTTATTCTGTCTTCAGATATGATAAAAACCTGGTATTTGCTCAGCGTTGGGGAATCAGAAAAGGGATGATAATGGGATTCTTCACTGGGTACATCTGGTTCATAATCTTCCTATGTTATGCACTAGCTTTTTGGTATGGCTCAAAACTTGTCCTTGAAGAAGACGAGTACTCACCTGGGACTCTCTTACAGGTACTCAATATTATACTTGCCCCTTGCATATCTGTTCCTGAAATGTACATGAATTATTACCTAGCTTTCAGAGTGGTGAATATTGTCTGGCCATGCTTTTCTTTTCTGCTCTTTGCTCTCACATTTAATTGCCAAATATAAAATGGCAAAATATCTTATTTTGGGGGGAAACTTTGTCCCCTCTACTCCAGAACATGGCTGTTATTTCTGTCTACAAACTTCAAACTCTGGTTCCTGCAGTAGAGATCTGGAAGCATGTTATGCCAACTTCTATGCAACTCAGGAAGCTGTTAGGTGAAGTAGAATGGCTGTTCTAGATAACAGTGGTTTAAAGGTTAGGGAACCTGAATCCTTAGAAGTTTTAATTATTCTCCACCGCTGTCAGATGGCCCTCAGATGGAATAACCTGAAATTACACTTGGCACTAACAGGCCAATTCAGTGACAAAGCAGGCCAGAGATGCCCTTGACTTGTGTCCAATAACTGTAGTTCTGCACTCCCAAGGGGTAAATGGTAGCCAGCGGAGAACTATCTTCTAGCTGACAAACTGTAGCCATTGCTGGAAAGGACTGTCTCAAATGCTGCCCTTCTTTCCTCCAATTCCTTTCTGAGTTGCCAATCATCTCTCTTTTGCATCAGATTTCTCACTTAGCACTTTAAACAGCTACATGTGGTCTCCAAATATATCTTCCTGGGTGTCTGAGAGGTTCTGGAGTGCACATCCATTAATTCTACAAGGGTTGCTCAAACAACACTTTTCCTTGTTATAACCAAAACCATTGGGCCTGTTTCCTCTTGCTTTCTCTCATTTTACGGCAATGTAACTTGCATGAGTTCAGGGGAGTCAGTTATAATAATTTAATGAGAGGACAAATCTGCTCCTGTGCATTTTTCCTTCTCCACAGGCGGGAAAGCTTACCTGCCACACCCTGCCAGCTTCTCCTTTACAAATGGATGTTGTTCTCAGAAGGCTAGTTGAGTCCTTGACTGCTTAGCAGAATTCCACAGCTGTGAGTGGGGTGTAGGAGTATAATATAAATTGACGAAGGCTTTCCTCTTCCTTGATCTCTGGCCCCAGTGCCCTGTTCTATGAGTTCCTTGTCCCTGATTAGAATGACCAACACTTTCAGACTTGGGAGCCTACAGTCAGGCACCAGATTTATGCACCTTCATAAAAGTGGTTTGGGGCTGAACAGTCTCAGGTTCCAGTGACGTCAAGTTCTGGCAAATGCTTTCACCATTGTGGCCTCATCCCCAGCTTCCCTACCTCCCCCTGTTGGGCTCATGGAGTGCAGCATCCTCAGCCCACTGGAGTTGGCCCCTGCTGGCAGAGCTCTCTAGTGATGAACGTGGCCTTTCTTCAGATCCCATGTCAGATCTCCTCTCGTGCTACCCTGACTTAGCACAAAGGGAGAAGAGCCTATGATTTTAAGAAATGGGTGATCAGCAAGTGATTCCTTCCATGGGTTCCTGGCTCGGACTGGGGAAGAACGGTCTCCTTGGGCAGGGTTGGGGTGAACGGCTGCAAGTGCATTAATTTGTAAAACTGGAGCAGGAATGTGTGTATACTGCAGGAGTGGAGTTGATCTTACTATATTCCTGTGAATACAGCAACTATGAAGTGGTACAAATTCTGCCAAAGGAGCCTGTACACTGTCCCATCCCACAGTTGCTCAGTTCAAGTACTAGCAAGTGGAGTATGGGTTCTGATGGCATAGGCATGACTGCTATGGTTCACTTGTACATAGTGGGAAGAGGGGAAATCTCTCAGAGACAGGAACCTGCCTTTGTAATAAGGTTTGCAGGTATGATATATGTCCAGCCATAGGTCCCACACTAACAGAGAATGTAATTCAACCAGAGTATTTAAAAGCTGCTGATCAAGAGTAATGCCAAGTAGTGCAATGTGTTTAAAACTCCAAATACAAGGGCACATTATTATATCTTCCAATATGTTTTCAAGTATTGAAGCATCTCTCCTGCTTGCTGGTCCCAAACATGTCCAGAAGTCTCAGCCCTTATTGACCTACCACTAAGGATGTTAAATATTGAGTAATTTACTAGTCGAGTAGTCAATGGAATTTCCATCGACTACTCAACCAGTTGATAGGCACTTCTGCATTCCTCCTTTGAAATGTACAAGAGCCCCAGTAGGGGCTCTTGTACATTTCAAAGGAGGAATGCAGAACTCTGCCTACAGCCCGGGGCCAGCGGGAAGTCCCACTGACTTCAGGCTGCACGCGGGTGCCAGCTTTGAAATGTACAAGAGTCCCTAGCTGAGGCTCTTGTGCATTTCAAAATGGAAGTGCTCTCATGGAGCCTGGGATCAGTGGGGGACTCTGAGTCCTCTGCTGAACCAGGACTCCATACTGTGCTGGCACTTTGAAATGCCACGTGGAGCCTGTTCAGCTGGGGACTCCACTGCTGACCCTGGGCTCCACGCAAACACTGTGGCGATGTTTCAAAGGGGCAGCGCCGCATGGAGCTCGGGGTCAGCTCTGTGTGGCACTGCTTTGAAATGCCGAGGTGGAGTTTGAAAGGGGCAGTGCCACACAGCTGAGCCAGGGATCAGCTTGTGTGGTGCTGCCGCTTTGAAGTACCCTTTTCCCTCTCTTTGTTGCCTCTATCTGATAGAGGCAGCGGGGGGGGGGGGGGGGGGGGGGGGATCAGCTAGTCGACTCAACTATCTGATAAGCATTTGCTTATCGGATAGTCGACTAGTCCTTAACATCCTTAGTTACCACCCACGTTCTGTACCAGATTGTTTTCTAAGCTTTAAAGTAAAAACTAATCAAAACATTCAATGTCCTCCTCTACTTTTTCAGGTTTTCTTTGGAGTCTTAATAGGTGCTTTAAGTCTTGGTCAGGCTTCTCCTTCTTTGGAGGCGTTTGCCACCGGCCGCGGGGCTGCAACAACCATCTTTGAGACAATAGATAGAGTAAGTACAGGATTCCTCAGCTCTATCAGTCTGCTGTGAAAAATTAGTTAAATAAGCTCCAAGCCTCATAAACCCTTATTAACAATGTAACTGAGAAACATGAGGGTAATTAAGGGAACACTGACTGCACAAGAGAAAGACCTAGCTGCAATTCAAAGAGACCATTGAATCAATATCTTTAAAGGTTTTGTTTATGAATATTCAAGTTTTTACCAAATACTGATATTTAATGTTCAGGTCTCATAAGTGCCCCTAATGATCTGCTATGAATAGGGTCCTACCAAAGTCACAGTCATGCAAAATGTGTCACATGAAATCTGGTGCCTTATGAGTGTTTTTACCTGTTACCATATAGATTTCACAGGGGAGACCAGCATTTCTTAGATGGGAGGTGTTTACCCAAAAGGGAGTTGCACGGGTGCTCACAGGGTTATTTTAGGAGGGTCACAATATTGTCACTCTTACTTCTACACTGCCTTCAGAGCTGGGCAACTTAGGAGTGATGTAATATAGGCTGGGGGTCCAGGTCTGAAGGCAGCACTCCACCAACAGCAGTGCAGAAGTAAAGGTGGCAATCCCATGCCCACAACACCCTTAGTTCTGTACTGCTCTTGTCAGAGCTGGGTGGTCAAAGAGTGGCAGCTGCTACCTAAGGATCAGCTCTGCAGCCGTCAGTACAGAAGTAAGGGTGGCAATAGTATACCATGACATCCTTGCTTCTGAGCAGCTGCTGAGGTAGCTCTGCCTTCAGAGCTGGATTTCTGGTCAGCAGCCACCGCTCTCCAGTTGTCCAGCGCTAATGGCAATGCTGCTGTTTGTAGCTGCTCAGAAGTAAGATAGCAATACAACCATCCCCATGCAATAACCTTGTGAACTCCATATAACTCCTTTTAGGATCAGGACCCCTACAATTATAACACTGTGAAATTTCAGATTTCAGTGTCTGAAATCCTGAAATTTACCAATTTTAAAGTCCTATTGACCAAATTGGGCCATTAATTTGGTAGGGCCCTAGCTATGAATTAAGGCTAAATGCACAGAAGGTCTTCATATTAATACGTTAGCCACACTCCAGGAAACACCTAACAGATCTCCAACTGATATAGCACCATTGATGTTATTAGGCTATACAGATGTGCACCAGCTGAGGCTCTGTCTCCCTAAGCCTGTCTATATGGTTAGATAAGAACAAAAAATATCATTTAGCCACAGAGCATGTTGTTAGATTACACTGTTGATCTTACTATACTTGTGACAATTACAGGTGAAATAAGATGAATATAGCTGTATAATTTGTTATAACCATGATTTTTTATCACTAAATGGTGATTTCATAGTCATGGGATCTCAAACCCTTTGTACCAGTCTCAGACTGATGCAGTTCCATTGCCTGTAATGAAGTTACTCCTGATTTATGCCCATGTACACGTGTGAAATGGTACTTGTTACTTGAAGTGCTTGCTGCCAAGGCAAAAATTGGCTGTGTTTTTAGAGCTGTGATTCTTTGCGGTTTTAGTTGTTGTTATGCCATCTTTATGTATTATTTAACATGATTCTAATAGACAGTGAACTCACTCTTTAATTTAAACCATTATGTGCTGTGACTTTTCCTTGAATGTATTACTATAACAAAACCACAATCTCTTTATGCTTTGCCATGACAACTCCCCAGACTTTCTAATGGCTTTTCCCAAGTGACATAGATGGCAGTGTGCCTAACACAGAAGTCATTTCTCTTCCCAACTTTCCTCACCAGTGACAACCACATTATCAATTTAGTTTAAAGTCTTATGCTCCTGTAGCAGATTCTGTACTGCTTTGGAGTATAGCCCAGAGCAGTTCAAAATGAAATGTCATTGTTCTGTATGTTGGAGGGAATACTGTATCTACTGCAGCAAAGTCGCAGTTGTTTAACAAGTAAATAACATGACAAATTCTACTTTAGAAGCCTGTCATTGACTGCATGTCCGAAGAGGGCTACAAGCTGGAAAAAGTAAGAGGTGAAATTGAATTCCATAATGTAACATTCCATTACCCATCCAGGCCAGAAGTAAAGGTGATTATTCATAATTTCTCTTTTGAATAATTTACTATAACTAAATAGAATGTGCTTTTATGCCACTAGTCTATAAACTCCTACATTAGAGGTTATTTTCCAAAAACACAAGTTCTTTCTTTAAAAGTAAGCATTTCATTATTTTGGTGTCGTCAGTGCCGGCTTTCTGGCTCTGTGGCCTACCTCACCATGCAGACGTTGGCAGCTGGCTCTGCCTACTGTGGGTTCTAGTGCCCCATGTGTTCTGGGGCTCCACTAACACCACCGGCTGGCTCTGCTCCCAGCTGCCAGAAAGCTCTGTACAGGGGCTCTCTAGTCCAACAACATCCATGGTCCTGCTGGATCATGGATATTGCTAGACTAGAGAGTCCCAGACCACAGCGATTCAACCTGTACTATGTTTGCCCTTTTCCAACCTCTGGGACCTCATTCATCCTCCATGAGTTCTCGAAAGCAATTATTAACAGTTCTGGGATTTCTTCAGTAACTCCTTGAGCTATAAAAGTTGAATTTCATCTTGCCCTGTCTCTCACTTATCTAAAGAGTCTTTAACCTGTTCTTTCCCTGTTCTGTCTTGCGTCCTTCACTCTTTTTGTTAATATTTTAATAGTTAATTATTAATTGAGCTTAATATCTGGTCACCATTAATCTTTTTAGTGAAGTCTGAAGAAGTCTTCTTGATGATAGCAATTAGGTCTCCTTCTTTGCTAAGTAGAAGACACACATTTTGCTTCATCACTTTCTTGCTCTTAATGTATTTAAAGAATCTGTTCATATTCCCTTTTATGTCCCCTGCTATGTGTATTCATGTTGTGCTTTAGTCTTTCTGAATTTGTCTCTGTTCTTTTGTATGTCCCCTTAGCAATTCATCTATATTTCCACTTTTTATGGGATTCCTTTTAGTTTTCAGATTGTTAAAGAGCTCCTTAATCAATTACATGATTCTATAAATGTATACAAGAATAGCATGGGAAGTAAGGGTATGTCTACACTACAGCACTAATTCGAACTAACTTAGTTCGAATTAGTTAATTCGAACTAACGCATCCAGACTAAAAAACTAGTTCGAATTAGCGTTTTGCTAATTCGAACTAGCATGTCCACACAGAGTGGACCCTGAACCGGGGTTAAGGATGGCCGGAAGCAGTGCCGGCAGGGCATCAGATGAGGACTTAGAGCGTGGAGCTGCTGTCTCAGGCTAGCCGAGGGCTCTGCTTAAAAGGACCCCACCCCCACCCCGGACAGACAGTTCTCAGGGGTGCCCCGCTTGCAAAGCAGTCCTGGCTTGGATTGCCCGGAGTACCCACACTGGGCACATCACAGCACTCGGCCATCAGAACGGCTGCACTTGCCGCAGGCTGCCATCTAGGGAGAGGGGGCAATCGGGGGGCTGCAGGAGAGCTTCCACCCCCAGAAGCCTGCAGAGCCAGCCCAGTCCTCCCCATCGGGGGCTCGTACCCCATTCCTCCCTCACCTCCTTCCATTTACCCCTCGCTAGCCCCCCTTCCTGATGTACAAAATAAAGGACAATTGTGTTCAAAAATAGAATCTCTCTTTATTGAACAAAACTGGGGGAGACTGGGAAAAGGAGGTGGGAGAGGGGAAGAGAGAGGATGGGAGAGGAGAGGTCAACTACAATGATGAGGGGTTTGGAACAGGTCCCATATGAAGAGAGGCTAAAGAGACTGGGACTTTTCAGCTTAGAAAAGAGGAGATGGAGGGGGGATATGATAGAGGTCTATAAAAGCACGAGTGGGGTAGAGAGGGTGCATACAGAAAAGTTCTTCATTAGTTCCCATAATAAAAGGACTAGAGGACACCAAAGGAAAGGAATGGGTAGCAGGCTTCAAACTAATAACAGAAAGTTCTTCACAAAGCAAATAGTCAACCTGTGGAACTCCTTGCTGCAGGAGGCTGTGAAGGCTACAACTAGAACAGAGTTTAAAGAGAAGTGAGATCAATTCATGGAGGTTGGGTCCATGGAGTGGTATTTGCCAGAGGGTAGGAGTGGTGTCCCTGCCTGAAGTTTGTGGAAGGCTGGAGAGGGATGGCACGAGACAAATGGCTTGGTCACTGTCTTTGGTCCATCCCCTCCAGGGTCCCTACGGTTGGCCGCTGTCAGCAGACAGGCTACTGGGCTAGATGGACCTTTGGTCTGACCCAGTACGGCCATTCTAAGCTCAGGGCTCAGGGTCGGGGGTCTCAGTGGACCACCTTGATTTTCATGCAAACCTGCTCCTGGGTGGCCAGGCTGGCAGCTCTCCTGCCCTAGACGGCCACTTTCCTGTGCCTAGTGCGGAGGTCGTGGACAGCTCCCGAGAGCTGCCAGCCTGGTCCCCGGGAAGAGGTGGAGGGCTGGGGGCATTGGGTGGCTGGCTTGAGCCGTGCCAGGTTCAGGGTCTGCTGGCTGGGTGCTGGCAGGCTTGCACCTGGCATGGGCACCGTAGCCAGCCCGTGCCACTTTAAGGGCTCCGGGGCTGGGAGGGGGGCGTACGAGTTTCCCTGGTGGTGCCCAGAGTGGCCACCAGGGAAAGCTGGAGAGGGTTAGCCTCCCACTAGTTCGAATTAAGGGGCTACACACCCCTTAATTCGAACTAGTAAGTTTGAACTAGGCTTAGTCCTTGTGGAATGAGGTTTACCTAGTTCGAACTAAGCGCTCCACTAGTTCGAATTAAGTTCGAACTAGCGGAGCGCTAGTGTAGCGCCTATCAAAGTTAATTCGAACTAACATCTGTTAGTTCGAATTAACTTTGTAGTGTAGACATACCCTAATAGAGCAAAATGAGTGAAGAGATTTTATAATGTAATTCTTCTATTGCTCTAGGGAACTGCAGAGTGTTATATTGTATGTGCTAGGAAAAGGGAAAAGAATATTGCCTGTCTGTTCTGTTGCTTCACTGCTGCTGTGACAAATTCTGCTCGAAAAACCTATTATTGGGCAAACAAATAAATGCAGCTGTATAGTTCAGGACAGCAATACAGTAAATTCAGGGTTCACTGGTGTGGCATCCTGACAGGTCTTCTGCTCCGTCAGTGATGATAAACATTCAGCTGCATGTATATGCTATAATATACTATATTATGCCAGCTCAGTGCAGATAGCTAGCATAATAGACTTCACGAGAGCCCCCAAAGACCACAAACAGATAAGATATGAAGGCACCTGAGTCAGGTTTTATTGTTGAACGAAATACATTAATAGGTGTCGGTAGCCAGGTGGCCTCCAAGCTCCTATGTATTTGTACCCGGGACAATGGACTTGGCTCAATTGATAGTATGTATTTTACTAATGCCCCCTAGTCTGGACAAAGAATTAAGTCAAGGTACCCCAATATTTATAGACAGAAATGAATAATCTATGATACACATTGTACGTATCAGCTTACGCACTAATGACACGTTTGGTACCTCCCCCTGTACTTTTCTCCAAAGCAGTCACTTCCCATTGTTATACTCTTGTTGTTTCCAATTATTTTATCATGTCCTCAGCCTGGGTGTCCTCGTACTGTCCTGATGGAAGGTATTTACATACTTCATGTGCATTTATCTGTGATAGCAGTTCTAGTGTTGAGAGACACTGACTTGCAGGCAAACATTTGCTTCTAATACAGCCTGTCTATTACCTATAGCATAACTCTTGCTTACTTTGGTTTAAGCACCAGGCCCATGCTTCAGGCTCTTTCTTTCTCCTACAGCAGCCACTTCTAGACCCAGCAGACAATATCTTTGATGCAAACATACTATGTAGAGTTCAGCAGGTACTCATAACATATATGCAGGAGTCATCAAAAAATTACAGGCCAAATTCTCCTCTAGGATGTATATATCTAACTCCTTTTGATTTCTGTGAGAGTCTGGCATAAGAAACAAAGAGCAGAATCTGCTTGCATATCTTTCATGGAGGATAATGCAGTTAATTATCTGTACATGGAAATTCTCCAGTTTGCTTAAAAACCCTTTGGTTTTCATTTCACCTTTTCATTTAAGATGAGAGCAAAACGCAATGATTTCCATCTGTTTGGCTTAAGGAATGTTAGTTACCCTGAATGGACTTTCTTGTGCTTTCAGATTTTGGATAATCTCAGCATGGTTATTAAATCAGGGGAAACAACGGCCTTTGTTGGACCCAGCGGAGCTGGGAAAAGCACCACAGTACAGCTCATCCAGCGGTTCTATGACCCTACAGAGGGCATGGTGAGTATCTCACTATAGCAGGATTTTTCTCATCATAGTCACTTTAAAAGGTAGCATTGTTTTTACTCAAAGTTGGTAAGCAGGATTCTGTGACTGAGCAAATGAGCAGGATGTCTTGTTTAGTTCTGTTATGGAGTTTCCTGAATAATACAATCAGCAACATTTATGGGAAAGAAAAGATTTTAGTGAGGATAAAAATTGTTTCCCTACAAATAAGACTTAAATATGAAAGTTCAGCAGGAATTGCACTCATTCCTATAATGATAATATTGAGGCTAGAGAATCCAGAAGTGGCAAACTGTTTTAAAGCCTGGGAAATGTTGCATAAAACGCGTAACCATTATCCTATGATACTGCTGCACTATGTGCTGAATGGATTGGCTATGCCTTATTACCAACAGCAGAAAAGTTTAATGTATAAACATTCTTATTTCATTTACATTTGGCTTCAAGGAATAAATTACATACAGATCAATAGAGAGCAACTGAACTTAAGAGTCAAAGGGTGAATGAAATATAAAGAAAGCCTTGCTTGAACCTATTCATGTACAAATGAGTTATATTATGGTAATCGTTCCATGATTTCCTCACGTCCTAGTCATGTTAACAATCAGAAATCTCTGTACGCATATCACATCTCCCATCTGAGGATCTAAAATATTTTATAAACTGGAGTAGAATGAAAATTACAGGGAAAACACGTGGAAAATTTCAAAGTAATTTCGATTTTCCTGGTTTGAAGAGTGAATTTTTGCTTGTTCAGTTATTTTTATGAAATTTTGTATTAAATTGTCAGATTTTGACCATTTGCCTTTTCAAAATGTTGTGATTTTCATTGTTTCTTCCCCCTTCCTTTCTTTCCCTTTTCCTCTTTTTTTCGTCATTCCATTTTGTCTGTGAAAAAAGGAGGGAGAGAAGGAAAAAAAGGAGAAAAAGGAACAGAGGAGAGAGAGGAAAATGTACAACTGAAAAACAAACAATACACCTATAAATTTTCATTTTACAGTTTTGTGTAAAAAAAATCTCCCTCAACTTTTTCAAAAAAATCCTTTTTTGCAAAATTCCATTTTCTAGAGCACCACCTCTACTCCCAAAACTAAATCAGTTGAAATATTTCTTTCAGTTTTATTACAAACATCAATTAGTTCTCTTAACCAATGCCTGCAGTGTAGTTATTAGAAATTGAGGCTAATTAAATAAAATGTCATTTTCTGGAAAAAAAATTCATTCTGAATTAGGACAAAAAGTCAAATGTGAATTTTTTCATGTGAAGAGATTTATTTTAGGATTTTCATAGATACATAGATTTGAAAACCACAGGGGAATGCTGTGATGATAAAGTCTTGTCATAAGATTTCGCTGAATGTATTCCTCTTTGAGCAAAACAGCTAATCTTGTGTAAAGATTTATATGATATAGTATAGCAAATACTACAGTTTACTTCATGGGAAGCAGAGTGTCAGAAGCATTCATATTCTTGCAGGACTAGCTCATTGTTCTCATTATTTTTTTCTACAGTTTTATTGTTGAATATATTGTCTGAAGTCCAAATTAGGCTGATTTTCATCTCTCTTATAACATAATGATTCTGAAGTAACTCCATTTGATGCGTATTGTTACAGCAGTGTGAGAGCAGCTGCCTTTTCACTTTTAACTGGTGTTCTTCTGTAGGTTACCCTCGATGGCCATGACATTCGCTCCCTGAACATTCAGTGGTTGCGCTCACTGATTGGCATTGTTGAGCAAGAACCAGTCCTGTTTGCTACCACAATTGCAGAGAACATTCGCTATGGCCGGGAAAATGCTAGTATGGAAGACATAATCAAAGCAGCCAAGGAAGCCAATGCCTACAACTTTATCATGGATCTGCCAATGGTAAATTGCGCCTGTTGTAAAGTTTTGCATCAGAACTTGATGAACAATGGGAAAATTCCTCTTCCTTTCCGTCTGTAACCATGACCAGGATTGGAGAATGGCAAACATACTCCCTATCTTTCAAAAAGGGAAAAAAGAGGACCCACGGTATTATAGACCTGTCAGCCTAGCTTTCATACCTGTAGATACTGGTATCAATTCGAACCACCTAGAAGATAATAAGGTTATCAGGAATAGTGAACAATGGATTTGTCAAGAACAAATCATGCCAAACCAACCTAATTTCTTTCTTTGACAGGGTTATTGGCACGTGGATGGGGAAGTAAGTTGTGCACATGATTTATTTTGATAGCTAGTAAGGCTTTTGACACAGTCTCATATGACATTCTCATGAGTACATTAGGGAAATGTGGTCTGTATACAATTACTAAAAGGTGGGTGCAAAACTGGTTGAAAGGTCATACTCAGAAATGCTGCCACTGTGTTTCAAAGGTGCAGCGTGAGCAGAGTCCAGGGTCAGCTGGGGACTCCAGCTGATCCCGGGCTCCTGTGGTGCTGCTCCTGGGGCAGTGTTTCAAAGGGGCAGCTGCATTGAGCCTGGGGTCAGCTGAGGACGCCAGCTGATCCCGGGTTCCCGCAGTGCTGTCCCTTTGAAACACCCCAGCAGTATTTCAAAGGGTCAGTGCATGTGATTAATCGCGATTAAATTTTTTAATCGCACGATTAATTGTGATTCATTTTTTTAATCGCTTCACAGTTCTAATTAATACTTCAGAGAACTGAAAACACTCAGTTGATATATTCCCCAATGTCTATTTCTGCCCAGGCAAAAACCTACTTATGATCCAGTCCTACCACTCACCTCAATGTGTTTTTAAATAGTCCAGGAAAACCTTTCCAGCTTCCACCCCTTCTCTTAATACTATCTGGCGTATGGAGGTTCTCCACCCCCCAAATTCCAATCATCAGTAGGTGTTGGTTGTTCAGACTTCTGTGCCCCCCAAGAGGGATAGATTAAGAAAAGGGCTTTAGAGGTTGCAGCCTAGGGCTAAGTAGTGCCTTACAAAAAGATCTCTGGGTCACCAAAAGTGAAGATCATTTGGTGGGACTCCTTAGGTTAAGGCCTTGGGCTGCAGCCACTAAAGCCCCTGTGTTTCAGCCTGGCCTGGAGAGAGGGAGGGATTGGAGAGGGACGTGGATCCATCTGCTGCTGTTCCTCCCTTTACCCCCTCTGGTCTGGAATTGCAAGTGCCAAAAGTGTTGTCTGTGTGCATCTCTTGCTGCAGGCTCCACCACCTACAGCTCCCACTGGACAGGAATCTCGACCAATGGGAGGTGTGGGGTGCAATGCCTGCAGGCAAGTGCAGGGCAGGGTATTGGGCCACCTGTCCCTTTCTTTCCCTTACCTCTCTGGGGCTTGCACTACCAAAAGGGAACTGTCCCCCCCGCCTAGCCCTGAGCCACCTCCCACACTCTAAATCCCTCATAGAATCTGTGCACTAGACCACGGCCTTAGTCCGAACTTAGTCATTAGTTTTGAGGAGTAACGTTAGTTCGGACTAAGGGCTTTAGTCCGAACTAACGCGTCCCGGCGCGCACTTCCTGGTTCGAATCAGCTGTGATTCAAACTAGCGTGCCGGCGAGATCATGTTAATGGAGCGCGGGATATTTAAATCCCCGCTTCATTAACTACTTCGATTGTCTCCATCTGCATCCCTAGTTCGAACTAGGGATGCAGTGTAGACATACCCTTGGTCTTATCTTGGAGCCTCCTCCTGCACTAGCCTATAGGATATAGACGGGGCCACGCAGCTCTGTCTGGCTCTTCAGCTTCCTCACTAACTCCACACAAATTTTTCAGTCACCTAAATCCTGGCCTGGACTAAGTAGTGTCCATGTGCCTGACATTGCTACACTACAGTGATCACCATGAGTCATGTAAAGCCACTTGGGTCCCTGGAATGTTAGCTGATTGGCTGCCCCATAGTGAGGGAGAGATAGGGGATTTTTGTCCATGTTACAGTTCTTATGGCTGAATTATACAGTGTAAAAATAACTTTACATTTTGTTTGGTATATATCTTTGGTTTGGGGCTGGCACACATGGGAAACCCAGTTTGGGAAGAAAACGTTTGTTAAATATGCAGGAATCTGCTCTACAGCTCTATGAAAGATCTAGCACTGACACATACTGTGCTTATCTTCTAAAGGTTGTTATTAATTTTGGGCCTACTCCTATAGAAATCCATGAGATTTCTACTATTGATGTCAATGAGAATAGAATAGAATCCTTTGTTGTTTATTTAATTTTTTTCTTTTATACAGCAATTTGACACTCTTGTTGGAGAGGGTGGAGGCCAGATGAGTGGGGGTCAAAAACAAAGGATAGCTATTGCTCGAGCCCTTGTCCGAAACCCTAAAATCCTGCTACTCGATATGGCCACGTCAGCACTGGACAATGAAAGTGAATCTATTGTGCAAAAAGCACTTCACAAGGTTTGTTATGTTGTATTAGTAGTAAGTATTAATGGGCCAGCATAATGTGGCAGATATTTTTGTACTGTTAAACACCATTGTTTGATCCTTTTTAAATAATCTTAGCATAACAGAATTGCTGTTAATGTTTTCTGTCAAGCTGAAACATTAAAATTAATCTGCCGAACTGTTGATAAAAGTTCTATTAGTTATATACATTAACATTCCAAAATGGACATTTGAAACTGTACAAAATAAGAATGATTTTATATAAATGAGAGATGTTAGTTGTTGTTCACAGTCTATCAATATGAAAATCCACAGGTTTCAAATGAATTAATGACTATTCTGAGATCAGAATGTGAACATTCATATTTTGAGCATACATTTCAAAAGCACCTGTTACTCAGAAATGTTCCTATTTTTTCCTCAGAAATCTGCTTGATCTTCTCGGGTCCATTTATGCGTGAAAAATGTGTGCAGTGTGGTTACATTTTTGGCAAAATGGGTCTGACTTAACCTTTAGAGCAAAGTGAAATAAATCAAATTTTAAATAGTTTTGCTTTTCATTATGAATATTAACACCACTTTTGCCATGAATAAACTGTGATCTCATTTTGAAAACAGAGGCCAAAATGCTTAAACTTGGTTGCTTCAAGTCCAAGGTCTGCTGTGCTGAGTTCATTAAATATCCTCGATGGATAATGGCCCATAGAAATCTGAGGAAACTTCACATACATTTAGGGATTTCTTCCACAGACCCGACGGCATTTCTTCTCACAAACAACATGGTTCCAATGGATTATCTGAACACGTGAATTATCTCTCTTCCCAATGTATCTGTGGGAATGGTGTATTCAGAGCAAGGTAACCATGTTTGCAGAGCATCACTCAAGTGTCAAACCATTCTACTGCAATGATCAGAGTCAGAAATGGCTGAATCCCTTTGATCCATCACTCAGGCCTTCACTGCATATCTGATTGCTGCCAAGTCAGATTACCTGGACACACTCTTATTTTGCCTTGTAGCAAACAATTGTGTGAGATTTTGGTCCATGGCAGGCAAGAACCCATGATGCTGTCAGAGGCTTCTTTCACACTAGAAGGAAGACCACCTCTGTGACTTTTTCTTAGTTTCTTTTCCTTCCCTGGGAATTAAGAAAAGCTTGCCTGGTCAGGGTCAACTCTGTTGCTCTGACAAGAGCTTGGCAAACTTGCTTTTCAGCTGTGCTGATTCTTTACAGGGAACAACCTTGCATTCTTCCTCTGAGCCAAGATCTTTTGCCACATTAGGGAGATTGGACAGTGCACCCCCACCTAATTTAGGATGAAACTTCTCTCGGAGAGCAAATACAATGCAGCTTGAGTCCAGAAAGTCTGCACAGGGAAAATAATTATGTTTTTAAGAAGACTCTGTTTAACTCATTCTAGAACAAATATTTTGATCCATTCTCTTGTCCAGTTCTGTCTTCCTTTAATCTCTGGTGTCTATGACAAAGGGGTTGCTCATCAAGGTAACTCTTGTTTTCTGATTACACTGGTTCTCCAGAGCAGCACGGATCCTCCTTTCTCTTCTCTACTCCAGTGCTCAAGTTCTCAAGTTTCTGGAGGCAGAGAGGAACTGAGGGACAGTTTGAAGAGGCATGTTATTTACACCTCTGATCAGTGGAATATAAGAGTCTAGGGAGCTGTGTGTGACCTCTGAATGTTAACTGCTGTTTTTTAAAGTTCTGTGGTTCACAGATACGGTAGTGATGTGGGTCTTTTACACATCCAAATTGATGGGTTATATGCTAAGCACATGTTTCCTACAGAATGGTTCCGAGAAGGCAAGAAATTCAGAGAGCATGAGTTACCTTGGTAAGTGATCCCTTTTCACTCCTTGCACGATCATTCTTGACACCGGAGAGTTTTCATCAATTTCCACATGTACTACAACTCCTGTTTAATTTTATAGCCTTGAACCTTTTAATTACCAGTCAAATGACCATTCTTTGCCCTGAGATGTAGCATCTTTGGTAATGATTTATATAGCACTGCTAATACCTGCAGCAGAATCTGCAGTCCAAGGGCTAGGTCCTGAGAGGTGCTGAGGTGAGTAGGGGCTTGATCCAAAGCCAATTTAAGACAGTTTTTTACTTCACTGAACTTCAGATCATGCTCCAGCATGTATTCAGCTCAGCATCTCTCAGAATATCAGGTTGCTGTCCTAACAATATTGTTGATCTTTTCTCTCTCAGGCTCGCCTGGGGCGCACTGCCGTCTCAATAGCCCATCGTCTGTCCACAGTCAAAGCCGCTGATGTCATCATTGGGTTTGAGCATGGAAGGGCTGTTGAGAGAGGAACACATGAGGAGCTACTGGAAAGGAAAGGGGTTTACTTCACACTGGTGACCTTGCAAAGCCAAGGAGACAAGGCACTTACTGAAACAGCAGTGGAAAGTAAGTGTTTTATGCTATTTTTAAGAAATTATGTTATATCCCACAGAACACAGAGCATCAATAGATTCCTTGTTAATATTAGTTGTTTGTTCTCCTTTGGTTTTCCTGAAGGGTGAGTTTTAGTACTCATAGAAGTGATATATCAGTAGCGCTATCCAAAATGTGCTTTTGCACATGCATGCTGATCAACCTCCCTCACATAGATTTGTCAGCAATTTTTCATCTGCATTTCCCTGGCATTTTATATCTCCTTTGCTATTGACAGTTTGGCAATGTTGAGTTGAAAAAAGAGATAAATTATGGAGTATGCCAAGGTCACCCTATTTGTTTTACTGGTGACCTGAGGCAGAAGTTAAAAGCTAATATAATGACTTGTGTAATGCTGTAAAAACATAGACTGATTATCTTTGAGGATGAAAGCATTTTCTGCCACTTAAATTGTAATACAAATTTTTGAAACACCCTTACTAGCCACATCCACAGTTTCAAAATACTATATTCATTGAGTTCATATTAAATTTACCTAACTTTAATATGTCAAATATAAATTAATACAAAAACATATATTCTAAGGCATAGTAACAAAAATTGATGACATTCCTTTGGTAATGTACAAAATACCTCAGCTATGAATTGAGAATATTTTAATGTTTTGCAAATAAATAATTGGTTTAACTAAATTTTACTGCAAACAAAGGAGCATCTAACATATTTTACAATTGCAGAAAATAACTTGCTTGCTAAGCCAAACCTTATGAAAGTCCAGTCTTTTAGCCGTGGGAGCTATCGAAGCAGTTTGCGGTAAGCTTTTAAAATACTGACACCTCTTGATACATTTCTAGATATTTGTATTCTTCGGTGACTTTCTAAATGACATGGGGTGGAGACTGCACTGCCTTGGATGGTGCAGAACAAAGTGAGAGAATGCTGCAAACACCTTTGCTAAAGCATAGAGAAGTATCACAAGTGTGGAAATGTAGAGAGTGCACTAATACATTCAAGCCCATGAAGTTAATGAAAAGACTCCTACATTTAGTTTCTCTCCACCCTATGTGCACCCTAATCTTATGTCCTCCTGTTCAAAGGGCATAAGATTTGGGAGAAAAGTAGGGGTGGCCATTGGTGGGTTGTCTTTTATTGCTCTGGGCTCCCTACTAATGCACATACTGAACATCAGACAAGACAAGTATTACTCCTGCTTTACAACAGCACACAAGGCTGGGGAGTAGCACTGGCACTTATTCACGTGACTAGCTTATTCTCTTGCACTGACAGAACAGACCTTGCTTCATGCAAGTGCAGGGACTTTGATTTGTGTAGCCTTTTTTATTGACTATACAAACCTTCTCATCCATCTCACACACTATAATGACTGATGAGGATGGTCCCTGTGTGGCAGATATAGGACCAAATCCTGTCTTGAGCTGCACAGGTAGTGGAAAATGGTGTCTGATACCTTTTCACCCTGCAATCAGGATTCTGGCATAATGTTTTCATATGTACATGTCCATAAGCAATTCATATTCACGGGGGCTGACAGACTTGCTGAATCCCTGAGCAAAGTAGGGAGGGGCGAGGCCCTGGGCAGAAGGAGCAGGGTTGGGGGCAGCTAACCCTCAGCGCCACCTAGAGCGCACCATATTGGGCACCCCCAGCATGCTGCATGGTGCTCTGGCAGTAATTTAAAGGGTCCCCAGGCTCTAGCTGGTCTTGATACTTCTCTCTTCTGCATTGCTATCAAAACATTTATGAAAATGAAAGCAGAGTCTGCTTGGATTTCACAACTCACTTCTGGCCCCGTGAAATCCTCTTTCCATGCAAGAGATTTTGTTAATTTAAGGCCGTGTTGAATCAGATGACACTTCTAACCCAGCAGTTGTAGACTGGGGTGCCATCCCATCATGGATAGGTGGACTGAGTGCTCATGCTGCAGCACTGTGTAATACAGCTGCTGTGTCATGACTGTGGACCCTGTGGTGAAACTGACTTGAGTACTCTGAGGGAGCAGGAAACCCCACTTTTCTGTGGCTTTGGTGAACATATTGCAAGTTTAACAGGAAATGCACACCCACTATTTCCCTACAAGCTGTGTTTTCAGATATAAGAGAACAAGGTATGGTATATAAACCTAAACAGAAGTATCCATTCCTGTTGTGGAATTCCTCCTTCCCACAGTTAGAAGACTGAAGAAGAAGCAGTATGAAAGGCAATGCTGGGCCTTTGCAGTTACAGAGTTTGCTTCAACAATCTCTGATTCCAGGTTCTCATATTAGTCTAAAAAAAACCTGACCCAATCTTCAAAGCACATATTGTATCAGAGCATGAGGAACAGACCTTCTCACCCTTCTGTTTCACAGAGCTTCCCTTCGGCAGCGTTCCCAGTCTCAGCTCTCTAATGTAGTACCCAGCCATCCGTTATCAATTGCAGGAGACCAGTCAGATGCTGTGTATCGAATGCATCATTATGAAGAAGGCACATCCACGCAAACGGTCAGACATTATAATGCCAATAGATAAAACATGTTTTAATATCTTTTGGCCCTGATAATTATATACAGATAAGTATTTTTCTAATAGGTGGTTGTGGAGGAGACACATCATCTTGCATGTGTCCTTTTGGTATTTAAACAAAGATATGACTCTTGGCCTCTGCTGTTTATGAGCTAAGTGCTGCAATTGGGTGGCACCTGATACGTACATACCCACACACAAAGCCAAGCACAGAGTACGACTAGAGATCTGGGTGTAAGTGTGGTTGAAGTGAACATTCCAAAACATGTTCAGGCCACGTGAGGGGAAATGCTCATTTTGTGGAGTATAACAGTTGCTCAGAAGTAGAAATTGCACTGTTTGTTGCACTGTTTGTGGAGCTAGGCTCTCATGTGCTCTATGGACATGTGGGAGTCCTGAGAATGTAACTGGGGCTTCCTCAGGCCACTGACATAAATGGGAGAGTTTTGATGACATCCTTGGGGTTTGAATCAGTTTCTTGGTGTGGTTCAGCTACATGGAGGAAAGGGGCAGGATGCCTTTAAATGGCCTTTCAGAACTATCTGTGCAGGAATATGCACAGTGGCTATTTAAAACCCCCATACCCTCTCCTCCACCTCTCTCCACACCACCCGCCCCCTTCCCGCCCCCCCTCCCCGGGCAATGCTGTCAGCCTCAATTCCTAGCACTTAATCAGCTCTGCACAGGGCAATGTAGAAAGTGGCACTATTGCTGCCAGCACCGTGCAAGGATAAACATAGGATTCCAGCCTGCAAGGCTGTGACTCTGGCACCTTTGGCTTTCACCAACACAAAAGGAAAGAGCAGAACATTCTTCTTCCTCTCCTCCCACATATTCCTGGTAAAATGATGTACAAAAAGTTCCGGCAATGAGCACTTAAATAAATGAGCAGGGCTCAGCACAGTCATTGTCTCCTCAATCAAAGCATGGGGTCTCTGCACTAGCCAGGAGTAATTATGAGCATTCTTGCATCTGACATGAGGTCAATTCACCTAACATGAGGTGTAATTAGTGTATAACTCTGAGGCCTCCGTTTGTTCTCCTTGTAATGGATGCCTGTTCATCGCCCACACAGCGTCTACTCAGTGCCTACAACCACAATGTTTTGAAATATTACTTAAGAATTTACCATGAACAATTCATCACGTCACCTTGTGAGGAAATAATTTGAGGGCTCAGTAATGGCTCTTGCGGCCCTAGAGTTTTGGAGGGAGGAGAAGGTGACCTATCTGCATTGCAGTGGCTGGAATAATGCCAGCGTAGGGAAGCAGCAAGCATAAAGATACTCCTGACCTGGGTATAATTCCACTGCAATCAGGGAAGTTATCCTGAGGATGGATCCATGTTCCATTGTCTCCTGAGGTGTTGGAGGAAAAGTGCTCGGAGGTACCCTTGTGGCAGCAGGCCCCGGCTGGGAGCTCAGGAGTGCAAGACACTCTTATGAGTCTTCCTTGTGCAAGGACAATGGAAAGAAAGGGTGTCCCTCCCTGCCCTTTTTCTTATGGCCTCTAAGTACCCCATGTATTAAGAGACGTGCTAACATTTTACTCCCAATGAGTGACAGAGAGCAATTCCTATAAGCCCTTTGAAATACCAGTTTGAAAGAAAAGGTAAAATATAGAAATGAGGTGCCTGTGTACATTTTAATAGTTCCCAAAAGAATGCCAGCTTGCTTTTCAACCCTTACACCATGACATTTCTCTTCGGAGTCTAAGCCTCTCTTGAGCCCTGAATCCTGTGAAACTCCGTGGAAGTTTCAAGTCAGGTCTATGAATGGATGGCTCATCTGCAAGCAAAGGGGTTTTCCTCCCTCCTGGCTCTGCTTTCAGAACTAAGAGAACCTAGGAAGGCCCAGACAGTGGTGGTCTTGGCTTGGTCACATTTGCTTATAAGTTGTAGCTGAGAGAGACACAGTTGTCTGGTGATCTGAACACAGAGAGTAAAATTATGCTTTCAAGAGCCATGGAAGCTCCTCTATGTGGTACTTACTAACTTCCACATAGTAACAGGGCATGAGCTGCCTCTTGTGGCACTGTCCCTACCCCCTTCCAACCCTTAACAGAAGGCTATCCATAGGATCAGAGTTTCCACAGGCTGATGCTGGGAGTGGCAGCTGCATGATAGGTTGGTGCAGGGACTACTCTTCATTCCAACACCAGGCACTCAAAGATTGCCCAGGACATACACTCTGCATATGGTGGGGTAAAGTTGATTGTCAGCCTGCTCAGAACAACATGACCATGATGCCATGCTAATAAAAATGCCATTAAAAAAATCGGATCACGGTGAAGTAACATGCCGAAGTTATAGTGCCAGAAATTTTCTACAGATGTGTGATGCACCAGTCTGAACAGGATAACATGGGCTGTGAAGAGGAACTCACTAAAGCTACAGTGATGTGGGGAGATGAATCTCTTGTGGGTGGCTTTGCGGGAATGTTTATACTTCATAAATCAAATCTATTTTGTTAGAAGATGTTTGAGAAGGAAGAAGAGGACGTGGAGCCTGCACCAGTCACCAGGATTTTGAAATATAATGCTCCAGAGTGGCCATATATGTTGTTTGGATCTGTTGGTGCAGCTGTGAATGGGGCAGTAAATCCACTCTACGCTCTGTTATTCAGTCAGATTCTGGGGGTAAGTCATGCTAATATTTTAAAATTCATGCAGTAGTGTTGGTTATTACCCTTATGCCTTTAGAGCTTGGCAGGCAAGAGTGATGAACAAACTAAAGCAGGAACTACGACATGCTAGTCTCAGCACTGACTTTGTCATCTTTGACAAATCTTCTCCCCTCTCTGCCTCATCTTCCCAGTTTGGCAAGTGGGGATAATCCTCTGACCTAGCTGAGCAGGGTGATCTGATCAGTAAGACTCCCATCACCATAGTTTCTAAGCACCTTGCAGAAGCACAGTAAGCCCTGTGACTAACATCTGGCAAGTATAGTTCCTTCTTTCTGCCATCCTCTCCCTAAGGGGAGAAACGTGTGTGCTGTGCAATGTAATGTGTCGGTAGCCTGGGGTGTTTTGTGTGTGTCTGTGCTGTTCTGTGTTCCCATTAGAGGTGGCGTAATCAAAGAAGTGTGCTATCCACTTGTAACTGGAGATGGTGCGGTTTGTTATGATTCCTGCAGGAGTTTATTCCACCATCTTGGACCGATCCCCAAGAAAGCTCTATCTTCTGCATACATGAGCTTTACTTAATGAATCAGGGCATGAGCTGTGCTCTTTCTGAAGTTGATGAAAATCCTGCTATTGACTTTAATAAGACAATGATTTAGGTTCTAGTTAATTAATTAATGTATGTAAAGTGCTCTGCATGTAGAAACTATTAGTGTTAATTGAATTGTTTCAAATACCCCTTTTCCAGGTAAAAGGAAAATAATGTAAGAAAAGTATCTACAAAAACATTATTTCCCTTTTTAATTATTTCTTATCTGTCCCTCACCGTCAAGAGGACATTGCCTGTTACATGAATGTACTAAGGGGCTTGGCTTACTTCACATCCACTCAGGGAAAGATCAGAGCTAATGTAAATACGAGTCTCAAAAAAAAAAAAATTACTGGGAAAATAGGGCCCATCCCTGCTAAAACTTACCTGTCTGGATAATTCCACTGTCCTCCCATGAAAAATCAATGGTTTACAGGATCAGACCTAGACTTTGACAAGTGTCAAAATGTAATGGTATATAGAGGAAAATTCTGAAAACACTTCAGAATAGGAACATATTTTATGGGCCTGGGCCAGAGCTCTTCCTGCAAGATAGTGAGCACTGTGAGATCTCTGGCTGATTCCTAATCAATAAGGATTGGGTCCAGTGGGAGCTGAGCATGTTGCAGACGGCTCTGTGCATGCTAGAAGAATTGGGCCTAACTGAGATACTTTACGAACCAATAGCCAAGCATAGCCTTGGAATGTTTTAGTTGTGCTAGTGCAGGGCCTGCCAGACAGCTGGTTAACAGATGCAGCACACACCCTGCTCCACATGTAGTATGAATAGCCTCATCATTGATGATGGTGATGGACATGTTGGCATGTGTTGGAGCAAAAATAAACTCGGTGAAAGGGAAGAAGCACATTTACGAATAGAGGAAGCCAGATCTAGTAGAAAGAGAGAAATATTATTTGCAGAGTTCTCAGATGTTCTCATCTAATGTCAGCTGCATTTGCATCCACATAATGCCATTTGTGAGGAGGGGCACAGAAAGTCTGCACTATTGGCCCCATTACTGGGGAGACCTTCTGAACAGGCTTAAGTCTCAGTTGAGTACGTCACTTATTCATGTACTTATGCCCCACTGCTTGCTCCTGAGTCAGGGTCTGTAGCAGGAGCCTCAGAATGAATTGTGAGTGGCTGCCAGAATTACTAGGGCTCCTACAGGGGGTATGCTGCAGTAAGAGTTCTGTGACCCTTTAGCTGGGAGCAGACTGTGCTGCTCTCCTTTGCAAGCCATTCAGGAAAGGAGGCCTGGCCATGACCTTACCCTCAGAACATCTTCCTTGCAGACTTTGGAGAAGCTTGCACCTGCACTAATGGGAAGCAGAGGCACTCCTTCAGCAGCCACAACGTGGCTGGGGAATATTGCAGTGGGGGATTAAGGAAAAGAAGGTACTTTGCACTCACTGAAATTTTTATCATGTTGATTGCAATCAGAGTAGGGTCAGACTTTTTTGGTCATGGTCACCTATTGTCTAGGCCTAATACAGTAATCAACACAAATGTATTTATGGAGTGTTTCAGTATCAACAGTTACAGGGATGAACTCTTGGGTAGCTGGGAAAATACTAGACTCTCTCCCCTCATTTAGAACTCTCATGAATTCTGGAGAGCAAAGGCTACATTAGCCTGTTTCACAGCCATGTACACACATTTTTAGTTTTATAAATAGGTCTTCAGCAAATTCATGGTCCATTTTCATCAATTTCAAGGTTTAAGTTTTAAAAATCCTAAATGTTATGAATTCAGCTATTTAATCCTGAAATGTCATGGTATTGTAATTGTAGAGCCATGCAAATGACAAAAAAAAGGAGTTTTGGGTAGATCTCAGGGTTATTGTGTGTGTGTTGCGGGGGGAGAGAGGGGAAAGGAAAATTGTTATATTGCTAAAATTACTTCTGTACTGCTGCTAGTGGCAGCACTTTCTTCAACACTGGGCAGCTGGAGAGCAATGACTATTGGCTGTGACCCAGGTCTGACGGCAGTATTGCACAGCAGCATCAGAGAAATAAAGATGGTACGGTATGGTATTGCCATCCTTACTTCTATGCTACTGCCACGGTCTTCAGAAGTGGGCACCCAGCCAACAGCCACCACTCTTCGACTGCCCAGCTTTGAAGGCAACCCTGAATAAGGGTGGTAGCACCTAAATTCCCCCAAAAGAACCTTTCAACCTCTCCGCAACTTCCTTCTGCGTCAGGACCCCCAATTTGAGAAACACTGGTTTCCCCTATGGAATCTGTATAGTGTTAGGGTAAAGACACACCAAAAACCTAATTTCACAGTGGGAAACCAGATTTCATATTCCGTGACACATTCTTCAAGGCTGTGAATTTGGTAGGGTCCTATTTATAAATTAATATTTCTGTTCCATCAATAGGATTTTTGCTTCTACCATTTCAGATGAAGAAAGTAATTGCAAGAGCAAATCTAATAATTAACATATGGCATATGAGAATGATCTAGGGAGGTTGTGGAATCTCCATCACTGGAGATATTAAAGAGCAGGTAAAATAAACATTTATCAGGGAGGATCTAGATCAGTGGTTCCCAACGTTTTTTATACCAGGAACTGGCAAACCCATTCACAAACTTTTGGAGGACCAGTTAAATTATATTTGCATATTCAACATACAAATAATGAATATGCAAATAAAATGTTATTGGTCCTCCAAAAGCCCCACCCCACAGTGCCCCTTACCCCTCCACTACCTTCCAGCACCAGCCACTGACCCCAGAGTCCCCTGCACCCAACCCCCTCAGTGCCAGCCCCCTACTTTCAGAGCCCCCCGTGGCAGCCCCCCATTCCAAATGCCTCAGTGCCAGTTCCCTACCCATTAGAGCCCCCACCACCAGACCCCCCCAGTGCCAGCCTCCTGTTTCCTTAGCCCCACTGCACCAACCCCCCCCGAGCCCTCCACAGTGCTAGCCCCCAATCCCCAATATCAGCCCCATCCCCAGAGCTCCTGGTGCCAGCACTGACCACATAATCCCCCACTACTAGCCCCATCTCCAGAGTCTCCCAGTGCCAGCTCCCTTCTCTGGACACCCCAGTACTTCCCAGTGTCAGCCCCCTGCCTCTTAGAGTCTCCCACCCCCCATACAGCTCCCTACCCCTGAGCTCCTCAATATTAGCTTCACCCCCAGAGTCCCCCAGTGCCAGCCCCTGCCTCTTAAACCCCCTGACCCGCAAAGCACTAGCCCCAACTTCAGACTCCCCTGGACTGCCCCACTCCCCTCACCTAGCTCTGCGCTGCTTCCCAGCCACCAGCTAAGCGCTGCTGCCCAGGTTATGGCTGCTCTAAGGCTGCCGTGCCAAACTGCGCAGCCCTCCCACTGGGCAGCAACGTGCTCTTCCACATCTGGGAAGAGACCCTGCTCCTGCCCCTGCCTGATGCTGGCTGGCTGAGTGGTGGGACAGGACGCACTTCTCCAAACAGCCGCAGTGGGAGCAGCGTACCCCAGCTCCAGCCCCCCAGAGCCACCGCGGCCTGGCAGCAGGCCAGGAAGCCATTGATCTAGATGGTGCCTGGTCCTGCCATGCGGGCAGGGGACTGAATTTGATGACTTCTCAAGGTCCCTTCCAGTCCTAGTATTCTATGACTCCTATGATTCTTCACACTTGCTGCACTTTGTGCTGGTTATGTACAAAATGCCCATTTTCACAAAACATTTTTCAGCACATTTATATAAAGTTTAGATATATATCCATGTAGTGCAAGGGTACAGAGACAGCCGAGGACCAGGAATAATTAGATCTGTATTCTAATCTAGATTCAGCATAGGACCTACTTTATCAAGTAGCTGCCATCAGCTTCTTGTGTCTCATTCAACTCACAGCTCAAGCATAAAACCAGGCTAACTCCTGTTGAGAAACAGGTGCTAAATCCAAAGTTTTATCTTCCCAGCTACATAAATTACAAATATTTCCCAAAATTGCTGACAGCCTAAGAAATTTCAGATAAAATAAGCTATGGAGAGTATTGTTTGTTGCATTGGACAAGAACACCAGCACCCTTGTATATGATACTTTTATTATGATAGATTAATAAGAAGAGATGATATAAAAATGTGGTGTTATTTTTTAAAAATAAATGAAATTAAGTCTGGCCAAATAATATGCTCTGCTGTTGAAAGGTCAAGGCAGACCAGAGACATTTGGAGCACACGTTAATCTCTTTTCCACTCGCACTAGTATTTTGGATTTTGCAGGCTTTAGTTTGTTGCCAGGGAGTTGATACTGAAAGTTAAAAATTACTTTGAAGGGGCTTTGCCAGTGGAGAATAACTAGCTTTATTTCAAGTTCTTCCAAACCATAGTTTTTATAGATCACTCCTGAATCATAAATACATTGGGGGTGACCTTTTAAGACCAAAACATAGTTTGTGGTATTTTATTTGTTGCATGTATAACTAAGAAAAAAATTCCCACATCCCTTTCTATTACATTTAGTTGCAAAAATTTAAGATAGTTTAGAAGTAAGTCTTAAAGGTCAAATCTGCAACCTATTTTCAACTACTCCCACGAGTTAAACATGTTGTTCTCTTGTAGGATTTGCAGATGTATAGAGATTTTACTTATTAAATCTAGTTAAAAATTAGAACTATTGTCATTTTATCAGAGAAGTCCAAACACAAGCTGCTGCAGTAAAAAAATTAACTGGTAGGTATTCCAAATGACAGTAACTGCTATGAATAGGAACTGCTAAAAGATGACAAGTGAGATTTGGACCGTTACTTCATTGGCAATCAGTTTAATAGCAGCAGTTAAAAAGATCAGACACAAAGAGGAGATAAAAAACAGCATCTAGGAGGAAAACCAATTCTAAGTTGAGCTCTGGACATTTTTTCCAATGAATTCTCTTCCCTACGTACACTGGCAGGAGAGTGGCTTACTTTCACATTGGTTCAACATGTGGGATCTATGTTTTCCCTTCGATGCTGCTAAAGGAAGATATAGACATGCTTCAATGAGAACTGTTCATGTGTACCAAAGGGCAAATTGTCCTGATTTGCAAGTTGTATTTAATTTTGCACTTTCCAATGAGCCACCAGATTCATGGATTTTATAGGGGTTAAGGGAGTTGTTCTATTTTTGCTTTAGCAAAAGAAAAGAGTAATAGAGTCCACTAATCTAATCTTTGCCACAGTCTTGTAACTTCACTTATGAAGTCAGCTGATGTAAAAAGGCAAAGTTCCACTGAAATCAATGAATTCACACTGTTTTTTACCAACTGATAATCTGTCTCGTCATGTTTTCATCTGACCCTCATCTTTAGGGCTGAAGTGAAAATTTTCACTGACATAAACAAATTCTGCTCACCTTGATCATACTAATACTACCATTGTCACTCTGATGTTATGACGTTCATTTTATTTCAAAAGACCTTTTCCATGCCTGATGAAGAAGAACAAAGATCACAGATCAATGGCATCTGCCTGCTTTTTGTCCTTGTTGGAGTTGTATCATTTTTTACACAGTTCCTGCAGGTAATGGCGATTCATTAAACTTCTGCTTTGCTAGTTTCTTTTTCTGTTCATGTCTATCTATGTATGCATTTATGTGGGTCTTCATAGTAAGAGTATTTGTTCTTATGCATACCAGGGATACACATTTGCAAAATCTGGTGAGCTGCTTACAAGACGATTAAGGAAAATTGGTTTTCAGGCTATGCTAGGGCAAGAGATTGGTTGGTTTGATGATCACAGAAACAGCCCTGGTGCCTTGACTACAAGACTTGCAACAGATGCATCACAAGTTCAAGGGGTAAGAAACCATATACAATATTAGGAATTATTTTGCTCCATGCCAATTATTGCATTATTATGGTATTTGATGTATCATTTCTAGTATATTGTATGTACATACTAATATAAATATATATTTAACCTCAAGGTCTCTAATCTCACTCTAGCTAGTTAAGCTATTTCCAATGTGTGTAGTATCTTCAATAGGACTGGCACAGTGATCAGTTATTCTATGTTAAATGCAGAACTAGAGTTAGATTCTGCTATCCATTGTACTAGTGTAACCAGGTCAATGTTTTAAGTCACCAATAATAACTGAAAGACAAATTCAGTGTTTAATCCTTAATTTTTCATTGCTAAAGGTGGAATTTTGCTCTAATCACTAAATGCATATTACTGAAACATATCTCAGTCATTTTTAACCACTTCCATCAATAATAATATCAACAAGTAAACAGAATTTTCAGCATGGTGTGGAGTTTATTACTGTTGTGACTCAGGTTAATAATCTATTTAAGAAAAACACTTTACTACTACATAACATGCCATTTCAGGACCAGTCTCAGGCTGGCACATTTGCAACTAATGTTGCAAAAGTAATGCTCCTACTGTTTGGGAAACACAGCTCATTAGCACCATATTCTAGCACCCCCTGCTGGCCAAAGGTGTGTGCTGCTGGGTTCTGTGTGTGCTTGATAGAATTCTCTTGCCTTTGCTGAATGACAATTCTAGTTATTACATTACACACACACACACACACACACACACACACACACACACACACACACACACACACAAAACAGAGCTATGAAATGAACAAAGCCAAAAACGTTCCCCAACTCTTTCAGCTCTGTAATTAATAAGAGCTCAAGTAAAGAGGCTCAATTGGAATTTATTAATCAATGATAATTAGTCAATGATTAACACAACACAATTCAAAACATAGAAAGGATGGCTAGGGTTACCACACCAGTCTGGAAAGTGGACAAGTTACTATGATGGGTCTGGAGTTTCCCAGAATTGGTGTCCATCTCACAGTGACTAGTGAAAGCAACCCAGGAGATTTTCAATAGGATATTTTAAGAAAATGACACTACTTCATGTTGTAAAAAATAATCTCCTGGAATAGCTTCAGCTAGACTTGGCAACCCTAATTACTGAAACTCAATTCACTCCTTTCTAATCCTTGTAAACTCTGCTCTTTATATACTTGTTCAAGATAAGGAAAAAATCTTTCTTTTTTCTGATCTATTGAGATCCACTTATGGGATCTCAGCATACCTAATCAACTAGCTAAAGATACCTGTAACATATCTGTTCTTTTATCGTATCTGTCCTGATTATAGAAAACACCTGATTATAGAAAACACCACTCCATTTCCTACAGCCTCCCGTGGCTGGAAATAGTGAACCGCAGCCATTGGGAGCTGCAGGTCTCTGTGGCTATGGATACTTAGATTAAACAAATGTCTTACCACCCACCAGCAGCTGACCTGTGTGGTCCTGAACCCAATTTTGAAAACACCTTCATTATGTGATGGCCACATGTTCTTTCTCTTTTTCTGTTTTTTTATTTCATTTTAATTAATAATTGAATTAATATTGATCATAACTCAACTATAATACCAAATAATAATATGGTGTTATGCTTAAAGAAAGCACACAAGATCTTTTATAGGGGAAAAGGCAGTACGCCGCATTTATTGAGAATACAACAGTTAGCATATGCTTTTCAGTCACTCACTCACACACACACACACACACACAGTCCTGCCAGTCGATGTCATAGTTACTAAACTCCAGAGTCTGGATCAATCTAGTGACAAGCCAGATTGATCACAGAGGAGGAGCTGGGCTCTGTCAGTTGCGATCTGATGCTCCTGGAGTTGGTGGCAAGACGAACCCAAAGTTCCATGGCAAAACACCCTGCTTTTATAATCCTTTTCTCTGTTGAAGTCTATGGATTTTGCTGTGTCAATCTATGACCATTTTGTTATTTTTTGGTTACCATTTCAAAACATCTCCAAAAGAGTCATCCTGTCCTGGATTTTAATCAATTGTCTTTACTGGTGCCAGCCTTCACCTTTAGCCCGCCGGCGCCATTTTTAAATGCTGGCAGTTGGAACCCCGTGCCGCGCGGCTACACGCGGCACGGAGTAGCTAGTTCGGATTAGGCTTCCTAATCCGAACTAGCTGTACTCCTCGTGGAATGAGCCTAATCCAAACTAGCTACTCTGCGCTGCGTGTAGCCGTGCGGCACGAGGTTCGAACTGCCGGCATTTAAAAATGGCGCCGGCCAGCTTCATGCAAATGAAGCCCGGGAAATTCAAATCCCGGGCTTCATTTGCAAGTGCGGTATGCCTACATTACCCTCCTAGTTCGAATTAGGAGGGCAGTGTAGACATACCCCCCCTTCCTTGATGCTGGATGTGCGCTGATGATTTTCTTTTGGTGTCTGTAAGTCTCATCTCCGCCTCTCATTCTCCCCTCCTCTCTTGACCATCTGGCTTTAACAATGGCCTTCACACCTTATCTCTTCCTGAGGTATACGCACCACATCTACACAAACAGCCTTTTACAGAGACCTTTAAAGGAGAATACAAACAACAGTATTTTATATTGAGCAAAAGCAAAAGGCATTGTAAAAACTTACTCAAATTTTGTAATTAAAACAGTTCACATTGAGGCTTGAGTCTTCAACATTCCTCTAGACACAATACAAGATTCTATTTCTTACTTACTAAACCTAAAAGCAAATAAACGTATATTTAACTAAAGGGCCTAAAGGTCTATTCCTACCTTAACATAAATCCTACATTACTACATTATTAAACCTAAAATACAAATATAAAAATCTTACTCCTAAAATGGTACCACAAGTGAAAAATTGTTCTCTTTTTCTTTTATGGTTATACATGCAAGACTAATTTTGTTGTTGCAACAAAGCCAACCAAAATAAAAGAAAATAATTATCTCATATACACACATACCCCATATTGGGTAAGACAAATGTGGTGTCACGATTTTTATACTTGGACATAGAAGATACAATATTGAAACTCAGATTTATTAAGACAATGTATGCTAGAAAATAAAGAATTAAACAATTGATTAGGCAGTTTATTTTTATATTTAAAGACATTCAGTAAAGTTAATTGAAATGTTTATTAATTTATTTGTCTATTTGACTGTATTGATTTAATCGGCTTAAAACAATTTGCATTACTCTTACTTTGAGTCCTGATACATAGATAAAAGGCCAAGAGTTTAATTGTGTGAAGCAAAGATAAAGTTACCAACAATGATTATAATAAAGGCATTTTTAAACTTTAGTCCAAATAGGAAAACAGAGATAAGCAGCAACTATAAGTTATCTCTTTTTGACTCTTTACCAAGTACTTCCTCAATGGGATCCTGTCTGATTATTTTAGCATTGCTGGAATTTTGCAGTATTACTAGCTATGGGTTCATAGAGTCTCGTATGGTCACCTCTTTGTTAGTCAAAGAGAAATAAATACATACATAAATATTTGGGTCAAATTCAGTGTATTGATGCACACAAGCAGTTTTCATGGAAGTCAAAGGGAGTCATCTAAATTACAACAAAGTTATTCATAATTACATGATATTTACATTTATTAATGTTCTTGGGGACTGTTCTTCTTTACCAGTCCTTGGGAAGGTCTGTAGGTCAGGAGAACATTTAGGTTTTAATCTTGCAGTCTTTGTTTTGACAAAAATTCTCATTTGACTTCAATGGGAAACAAGTCAGGTAAACTGGGTGAATGCCTATGCAGTCAATTTAAATATATTAGTCCATGCCATGTTGTTTTAATATCTAGAATGCTCTAAGTTTGATGAGACGGTATCTGATTGTCTTCCAAAGCAAATATGATAACTGATATTACTGTGCAAATACTACTCAGTAATCTACTTTTTGTTTTATTTTAAGGCTACTGGAGCTCAGATAGGAATGATTGTTAATTCCTTAACGAACATTGGAGTGGCCATAATCATTGCTTTCATCTTCAGCTGGAAACTAAGTCTAGTCATAATGTGCTTCCTGCCCTTTTTAGCCTTATCTGGAGCTATGCAGGCTAAAATGTTGACAGGACTTGCCTCACAGGACAAGCAAGCTATGGAAATTACTGGGCAGGTAATGTTTTTTGAAAACTAATTTTATGTTTACAGGCATTTGGGGAAGAGGGTGTATGCCAGTCATAGCTCAGGCAGTGGAATTATCAATACTTAAGATACTATTTAAGTGGCAGAGGTATACAAGCTGCAGTATTTCTTCTTGTAGTGCCACTGAAATTTCATGACAACTTTTCCAGCTTTAAAAGTATACTTGGAATGTGACTTCCTCCTCAAAAGGGTTATAACCTTAAACCAGAAGTGGGCAAATTCTGGACCGTGGCTGGATCTGGACTACAGGGTTAAGCCCTGGCGGGCCCTCACTGCTATGTTTACCTCTGCCCCAGCAGGTATCAGACAAGCACAGTTCTTGGGGTATGTCTAGACTACATGGCTCCGTCGACGGAGCCATGTAAACTAGTTTACCCGGCATAAGCAAAGAAGCGGGGATTTAAATAATCTCCGCTTCATCAAAATAAACATGGCCGCCGCGCTGTACCGACAATCAGCTGATCAGACACAGCGCAGCAGTCTAGACATAGATCTGTCGGCTGGGAAAGCCTTTGCCGACCGATCCCTTATGCCTCGTGAAACAAGGTTTACAGGATTGGTCGGCAAAGGCTTCCCAGCTGACAGATCTGCGTCTAGACTGCTGTGCTGTGCCGGATCAGCTGATCGTCGGCACAGCGCGGCGGCCATGTTTATTTTAATGAAGCGGGGATTATTTAAATCTCCGTTTCTTTGCCTATGCCGGGTAAACTAGTTTACATGGCTCCATCAACAGAGCCATGTAGTCTAGACATACCCTTGTTGACCATGAATTGCTGTTCATGGCCAATCTGAGTGAGAAGAAATGGTGTCCAGTTCACGCTGCTTCCCACCACTCACATTGGCCACAAACGATGATCCGCTCCCAATGAAATTTGCAATTATCTGATATCTGCAATTATCTAACCCCGGTAGGTTGCCATTTTTTTATTGCTCACCTCTGCCTTAAACAGTAAGATGTGAGTCTCTAATCCCAGTCCCTTTTATTGCTTAGTTTTAAAGTGCATATCTGAAGGTATTCTCTGGTGGTCTTAGTATCCTACCAGCAGAAACACTTTTTGCGTTCTAGAATTCAGCACTAACTTAGAAAACAATATCAGCTGTTTTAAAGAGACCTGGGTTGTTTTTTCAGTGAGTAGCGTTCTGTGACTGGATAGGCTAGATTTTAGGAGCCCACTGTTTCCATATTACAGGCAGTCCCCGGGTTACGTACAAGATAGGGACTGTAGGTTTGTTCTTAAGTTGAATCTGTATGTAAGTCGGAACTGGCATCCAGATTCAGCCGCTGCTGAAACTGACCGCCAGTTCTGACTTACATACAGAATCAACTTAAGAAACCCAAGCGTCCCCAAGTCAGCTGCTGCTGAAACTGATCAGCAGCTGATTCCAGGAAGCCTGAGGCAGAGCAACTCTGGACCAACCCAGCAGCACCCCATCTGCTCTGCCCCAGGCATCCTGATTCAGCTGCTGCTGAAACTGACCAGCAGCAGCTGAATCAGGACCAGAGCAGCTGGGGTGCTGCTGGGTTGGTCCAGTAGCACCCAGAGCGGCGCTGCAGGACCAACCAGCAGCGCCCCAGCTGCTCTGCCACAGGCGTCCAGAGAAAAGCCTAGTCTGCTGGGGGGGGGGGGGGGAATTGGTTGCACCCCCCCACCCCACCCTAGCAGACCAGGAAGACGCGGGCGGCGGACCAAGACGCACCGTGGTCCCGCCGCCTGGGTCCTCCGCGGCTTTACTCCCAGTCTCCCTGGTCTGCTGGAGACCAGCAGACCAGGGAGATGGGGAGCAAAGCCTCTGAGGACGCCGGCAGCGGGACAGCTGCGGGGCGTCTGGGCTGTCCTGCTGCCGGCTTTCCCCACGGCTTTGCAAAGCCTCAGGGAAGCCGGAAGCGGAGCAGCCCAGGCACGCCTGGGCTGCCTCACTGCCGGCATTCCCGAGGCTTTGCAAAGCCGGGGCGGGGGGGGGGGGAGCTCGGGCAGCGGCTTTGCTCCGCGTCTTCCTGGTCTGCAGACCAGGGAGACGCAGACCAGCTTTTCTCGCCCAGAGTACACGGGCGGCGGGACCGCGAGGTCCCGCAGTCCGTGTACTCCGGGGCAGCCCTGTTCGTAACTGCGGATCCGACATAGGTCGGATCCGCATAAGTCGGGGACTGCCTGTAGTTACATTATCTTAGTTAGAACATGGTGTAGTAACATCTTTGCTTTATAGGAGTAATGTAAACTGTCTGACTTTTTTGTACCATGTAGCACATCTTCCTTTGCTGTTTAATTTCATTACCAAAGTGTACAGTGCAGCTGTTATGTGTTCTCTAAGAAGCATGAGGATAATAGATACATGTCAAATGTCTTAAGCAAGTCATCACAGCAGGTGATAGCTTATACTGGGAGGAATAAGTTGTGTGTGCAGTGCTCCCCTGACTTTATGTCTTCCCTCTGTTGCTCCTACTCTCATTTTCTATTTCCTGGTTCACAAAGGTTCATCTCCTTTTGGGAATGAGCATCTGGGCATGTGGATCTTAGTATGGGTCTCTGTAGAGAAGATATAGCAGGGGTGGCAAAATCTGGCTCTTGGGGTGGATCTATCCGGCCAAGCATTTGTTTCCAGCCTGTCCAGCTGATTAGCAGAGATGCATATGTAGCCCACACACCTAGTGTGGTTCACTGTCCCATGCAGTTGCACTTAGACCACAGCAACAGCTAAGAACAAGAGTCCTCTACAGTATGGGCTGGGAACCAGCTGTCTTTTAGTTCAGATGGTAGAGGCTCCTAATACTAAGCTCCAGAGGTTCCAGGTTCAAATCCACCTGGTGGCGGTTACACATACTCACAGCCTACAGCATGTGTTCAGCTGCCCTTCTCCCACTGGCTGTATCCTGCAGCCAAGCTGCTCCCAGGATTCTCCTGCTAGCTATGCAGAGCAGGGGGAAGGTGGAAAGGAGAGGGGAGTGCTGAAGTCAGGGTGTCTCCCTGCCCCTATATCCCATCTCTGCAGACCAAGGGTCCCAGAGAGAGACACACACAGTGGAGCTTCTCCAATCTGAAGCCTGGATGGTAAGTGACTTAGAGGAGTGCCTGTCTTAAGAGGCAGTGCACTGTTTATAATATTTCTGTGCTATTGTGCTCTCTCTCACACACACACATAGAGCAGGACAGCTTTCCCTGTCTTAAAGAGACAGAGTGTGGCTTCTCTCAGAAATTAGCCAGCAGCAGCCAGCACACACACTCTGTGTCACTGTCACACACACCCAGTCTGTGCCACACACACTTTCCCATCTCTGTGCCACAAACACTCAATCTGTGTCGCAAAGCCTGTCTCACACACAGAGTAGAGTCTCTCTCGCTCTCTGTAGCCCACAGTCCCACCCTTTATGCCCAAGGCCCTGCCCCTTCTTGTGGGCCCAGATCTAGCCCATGACCATGCATCAATATTCATGAAGTACCCCCCCTGCAAAAATTATTGCCCAACCCTATTGGTTCTAGGAAGCCAATCAGATCAGAGTTACTTAAATATTGCTTTAGCCAAAACCATTAGCTGCATTTGCCAGAAAACTTCTAGTTCATGAAGCAGCAGTTGAGGTAGGGGAAGAGACAGGGAATGGCAGCTGTTCTTTCTCCCCATCCCTAGTCTGAAATGGAGATGAACATTACAGCTGTCCTTACAGCACTCCTAGACTTCCTTCTCTTAAAAGCTGTTACTGATGCTGAAGGCCACATGGGGCCAAGAGTCAGAACGGGGTCAATTTTAAAATGTATTTGGTACAACAGTGCCAGTATTGATCTGTGCCAAGAAAAAGGGGCATAGTGGGAGCACATGGCATTAGAAACACTCCCCATTTAGTAACTACACAGATATGAGGCTTCCTCTTCCTTCTTTTCCTCTTATGCAGAGGGGAAAAGAGATTATGAAATGATCTTTTTCATATCTGTGATAGATGTAGGCTGTGCTGGCCGAGATATATAGCACAGTTCCTCATTGTCTGGGACTGAGGCCAAACAATGTCAGAAGTGAATTCATTTGAACACCGAAGGTGATGAAACGTAACACAGGCAAAAGAAGAACCAGACAAATAATATAATAGCCATATTTAGACATTGACTGTGATGCCCAAACCTGTGGTGGACAGGAGGAAGCTGACATATCAGCAACCCTGCAGCGTCTGGTCCCCAAAGCAATACTACTAGGAACTGCTTTCTCATGGTGAACAAATGGATATAATAGAGTATGTCATGCTTTGTTATTTGGGTTTGCTACCTGATATCTAACAGTGCCCATCTACTTACAACAATACCGTCAGGCATTGGGTGAAGAGCCCAAGAGAGCTCCCTAACACTTCTAGAAGGAAAGAGATGAAGTTAAAGTTCCAGCATGCTATGAACTCCATCCCATTGCAAAACAGAGCTTCTTCAGTGAGTCAGCCACAGAAGAAACATAGTGGTCCTGCAACCAGAAATACCAAGATAGTCTTGGACACCCATTTTGGAACTATTTGCATAAATACTAACCACTAAAAACAATGGCATGGAGGAAAAGGGCTATGCCATAGAAAATCTTGGATGTGAAGTGAAATACTAACAAAGACACCACCAGATAAATAGGGATATGCAGTCTAAATAAATTAAACTGTAGAAATTTATGAGTTCTACAAATGTAGCTTATCCTTGTACGTTAACAGAATTCTAGGAAATCTTTTTTTTTTTTTAAACACAAGTTTAAATACATCATGAATTAAAATAATTAACACTTCATAACACTGATAACACTAGTTCAAACATAAACACCCAAGTTTATCAAGAGTTAATTCTGACTATTGACTCATTCACAATGGCTAAATTATTTACTGCAAATGATCAATCAAAAGGCCTTCCTGAAATTGATGTAGAGATAGAAACTTGACAAATGAGCAGGATATCAGCCATTATTCAATGGAATGACCCAGAGGCTAAAAAGAAAAGAGCATGCAATGCTTCAATAGCACTGGCAATGACTGATTATGTCTGGTGATATTTTTCTAATTTATTCAACAACATAGCATCCAAAATAAAAGGGGTTGTTTCTTTTCTACAAATGATTGCTTATTTGCCATTTTCAAATATAGGCTGAATGTTCATGGTCACAGTGCCTATTTATTTTCTCCTTCAAGGTACATGCTAATGCACCAGGACTAATTCTTCACACTGGCCTAGAAAAAACTTAATGGTCCTAAAGAATTTGTAAATATTCATATCCAGCTTGCCTGCTCTATGCTGCAATGCAGAAAGCTTCCATAGGCAATTTAGTCAGAATATGTGTAGATAAGAGAAAACAAAACAGACAGAGACATTACAGTTGGCAAGGAAAATAGCAAACATGACAAACTCATAAATTAAAATACACAGGACAAATAGGATGAAGTAATAAACTGGAATAAACTCGGTATGCCACCCAGTGATGAAAATATAGCTTTACTGTGGCTTGAGACTTGAACTTTACAAGCAACGAATCCAGATTCTAATCCTTACAGTTAACAGGAGTCTCAAAAAAGTTTCCAAAGCAGATAAAAAGAAAATGGGGAATTGATAACCGCTTCCTATTGTGCATTATACTATTATTCTGTAGATTATGCATGCAGTCAGGCATGGGATTACTCTTTATCTACCCTGTGATTGAAGTCCAGGTCCCACCAAAGTTGCGGGCAATCTGCCATTAACTTCAGTGGGACCACAATTTTCTCCCCATCTGTATATTTCATCTGGACACCTTTTTTGAACATGAATCAGCAAGGTATTAGCTGAAGAAATTAAGTAGTAAATTCAGTTGCCTTTAATTTATAAAAAGTATGGACTCTGAAGAAAGAGAAGTGGTGACTACCAACCCCTTTCCCAAGACCTATTGGTGTACAACTCTCCCTCTCCCCAATAGTTGAAATAAAATTTTTTGCAAACAAGAAAATAACCACTCTTCATCTGTCATTAATACCAACATTTAAAATGTTTAGCATTATGGCAAATTCTGATTGCTGCCTAGAATGCCATTGACAAGCCTGTGGTTATACCGATATATATATTACAAATCTCTAGTCCTACACTCAAATGGACACAGATCTCCCAGTACAACACAGATCAGCAAGGGAAGTTGAGGAAGACCATGTTTCAGCTGATGAGGAGGGCTGCCACAACAACCACACTGATTTGCATCTGACGAAGTGGGTCTTTGCCCACGAAAGCTTATGCTCCAACACTTCAGTTAGTCTATAAGGTGCCACAGGACGCCTCGCCGCTTTTACTGATTTGTTTGGAATGGGACACATAATATTATTAAGGAATAGCAGTGCCAGTTATATATGCAAAGTGAAATTCACCCAAGTGGGAGAGCCAAACCAAGGCCAACCTCAGTATGAATGTTTTGCGGTAGCCTGAGCTGAGGAGAATGAACTTCAGAAAAGGTCTTGTGTGAAGCTTGGATCAGTTGTTATTGTGTGTGATCCTATTTGTACATCATTAGTTTCTATAAAATACCAAGCAGTCATGGTGCCCTCCTACTGAAAATTGGGGTGAAGAGGTCGTCCCACTTTTCAGAGTGATTCATAAGAGTTTTTACCTGTGACCTCTTTTTTTCTTCTTCAGATTTCCAGTGAAGCCCTCTCTAACATTAGGACTGTAGCTGGAATAGGGATGGAGAGAAAGTTTACTGAAGCCTATGAAGATCAGCTGGAAATCCCATACAGAACTGCAATTCGCAAAGCAAATATTTATGGACTCTGTTTTGGCTTTGCCCAATGTATAGTGTTCATAGCCAATTCAGTCTCTTATCGATATGGGGGTTTTTTAGTGGAGAATGAAGGACTTCATTACAGCTATGTGTTTAGGTAAGACAAGACTTGCAAACAGCATACTCTGATGCAGAAGTATGTTGTTTACAATAAAATTCACAAATGTACATAACTCCCAATATAAAAGCTTTCCTCTTTGATTACAGGGTGATCTCAGCCGTTGTGACCAGTGGAACTGCTTTGGGAAAAGCGTCTTCCTATACTCCAAACTATGCTAAAGCAAAAATCTCTGCTGCACGTTTTTTTCAACTAGTGGATCGGGCTCCCCAAATCAGAGTTTATAGTGATGGAGGGGAAAAATGGGTAAGAGTAGAGATGAATAATGCAGGAAATGGTATTGGTCTTGAAAACCCAGTAATAGAATCATAGAATCATAGAATCATAGAATAATAGGACTGGAAGGGACCTCGAGAGGTCATCGAGTCCAGCCCCCCGCCCTCAAGGCAGGATCAAGCTCCGTCTACACCATCCCTGACAGATGTCTATCTAACCTGTTCTTAAATATCTCCAGAGAGGGAGATTCCACCACCTCCCTTGGCAATTTATTCCAATATTTGACCACCCTGACAGTTAGGAATTTTTTCCTAATGTCCAATCTAAACCTCCCCTGCTGCACTTTAAGCCCATTACTCCTTGTCCTGTCCTCAGAAACCAAGAGGAACAAATTTTCGCCTTCCTCCTTGTGACACCCTTTTAGATATTTGAAAACCGCTATCATGTCCCCCCTTAATCTTCTTTTTTCCAAACTAAACAAGCCCAGTTCATGAAGCCTGGCTTCATAGGTCATGTTCTCTAGACCTTTAATCATTCTTGTCGCTCTTCTCTGTACCCTTTCCAATTTCTCCACATCTTTCTTGAAATGTGGCGCCCAGAACTGGACACAGTACTCCAGCTGAGGCCTAACTAGTGCAGAATAGAGCGGCAGAATGACTTCACGAGTTTTGCTTACAACACACCTGTTGATACAACCTAGAATCATATTTGCTTTTTTTGCAACAGCATCACACTGTTGACTCATATTCAACTTGTGGTCCACTATGACCCCTAGATCCCTTTCCGCCATGCTCCTTCCTAGACAGTCGCTTCCCATCTTGTATGTATGGAACTGATTGTTCCTTCCTAAGTGGAGCACTTTGCATTTCTCTTTATTAAACCTCATCCTGTTTACCTCTGACCATTTCTCTAACTTGCTAAGGTCATTTTGAATTATGTCCCTATCCTCCAAAGAAGTCGCAACCCCACCCAGTTTGGTATCATCTGCAAACTTAATAAGAGTACTCTCTATCCCAATATCTACATCATTGATGAAGATATTGAACAGTACGGGTCCCAAAACAGACCCTTGAGGAACTCCACTTGTTATCCCTTTCCAGCAGGATTTAGAACCGTTAACAACAACTCTCTGACTACGGTTATCCAGCCAATTATGCACCCACCTTATCGTGGCCCTATCTAAGTTATATTTGCCTAGTTTATCAATAAGAATATCATGCGAGACCATATCAAATGCCTTACTAAAGTCTAGGTATATGACATCCACCGCTTCTCCCTTATCCACAAGGCTCGTTATCTTATCAAAGAAAGCTATCAGATTAGTTTGGCATGACTTGTTCTTCACAAACCCATGCTGGCTATTCCCTATCACTTTATTACTTTCCAAGTGTTTGCATACGATTTCCTTAATTACCTGCTCCATTATCTTCCCTGGGACAGACGTTAAACTGACCGGTCTATAATTTCCTGGGTTGTTCTTATTCCCCTTTTTATAGATGGGCACAATATTTGCCCTTTTCCAGTCTTCTGGAATCTCCCCTGTCTGCCATGATTTTTCAAAGATCATAGCTAAAGGCTCAGATACCTCCTCTATCAGCTCCTTGAGTATCCTGGGATGCATTTCATCAGGACCTGGTGACTTGCTGACATCTAACTTTCCTAAGTGATTTTTAACTTGTTCTTTGTGTATCCTATCTTCTAAACTTACCCTCTCTCTGCTTGTATTCACTACGTTAGGCACACCTCCAGACTTCTCGGTGAAGACCGAAACAAAGAAGTCATTGAGCATCTCCGCCATTTCCAAGTTCCCTGTTACTGCTTCTCCCTCCTCGCTAAGCAGTGGGCCTACCCTGTCCTTGGTCTTCCTCTTGCTTTTAATGTATTTATAAAAGGTCTTCTTGTTTCCCTTTATGCCTGTAGCTAGTTTGATCTCATTTTGTGCCTTTGCCTTTCTAATCTTGCCCCTGCATTCCCGTGTTGCTTGCCTATATTCATCCTTTGTTAGTTGTCCTAGTTTCCATTTTTTATATGACTCCTTTTTTATTTTGAGATCATGCAAGATCTCCTTGTTAAGCCAAGCTGGTCTTTTGCCATATTTTCTATCTTTCCTACACAGCGGAATTGTTTGCTTTTGGGCCCTTAACAACGTCCCTTTGAAATACTTCCAACTCTCCTCAGTTGTTTTTCCCTTCAGTCTTGCTTCCCATGGGACCTTACCTACAAGTTCTCTGAGCTTATCAAAATCTGCCTTCCTGAAATCCATAACCTCAATTGTGCTGGTCTCCCTTCTACCTTTCCTTAAGATCATGAACTCTATTATTTCGTGATCACTGTCCCCTATACTGTCTTCCACTTTCAAGTTCTCAACTAGTTCCTCCCTATTTGTTAAAACCAAATCCAGAACAGCTTCTCCTCTGGTAGCTTTTTCAACCTTCTGAAACAGAAAGTTGTCTCCAATGCAGTCCAGAAACTTATTGGATAGCCTGTGCCTCGCTGTGTTAGTTTCCCAACATATGTCTGGATAGTTGAAGTCCCCCATCACCACCAAATCTTGGGCTTTGGATAGTTTTGTTAATTGTTTAAAAAAGGCCTCATCCATCTCTTCCGCCTGGCTAGGTGGCCTGTAGTAGACTCCTAGCATGATATCACCCTCGTTTTTTACCCCTTTTAGCTTAACCCAGAGACTCTCTACACAGCTATCTCCTACGTTCATCTCCACTTCAGTCCAAGTGTGTACATTTTTAATATACAAGGCAACCCCTCCTCCCTTTTTTCCCTGTCTGTCCTTCCTGAGCAAGCCGTACCCTTCCATACCAACATTCCAATCATGCGTCCCATCCCACCAGGTTTCTGTAATACCAATGATATCATAGTTGTATTTATTGGTTAGCAATTCCAGTTCTTCCTGCTTATTACCCATACTTCTCGCATTTGTATATAGGCATCTAAGATACTGATTTGATCTTGCCTCCCTGTTGTGCCCTGACCCTCCTTTCTCCTTGCCATTATAGGCCGTAGTCCCCCCCATTTCCAACCCATCTCCCAGTCCCGCACATTCAGCACTTACCTGTGGGCTTTGCTCACCTGCCCCCGCCAAACCTAGTTTAAAGCCCTCCTCACAATAATAATGGACTATTCCATACATATCTCTATTGGAGTATGTCTAGAAAGCGGCATTATTTCAGGATACTGGAAATATCCTCAAAAAGCTATTCTGCATATTTTAAAAAAGTCCGTTATTTCAAAATAGCTTTTGAAATAGCTTTTGAAATAATGGACTCGCTGTTCTGATGCCCCTGTAATCCTTTTTCCATGAGGATTAAGGGATGTTTTGGAATATTGGTTTATTTCAATATACACTAGAAATAAGCTATGCAATTTGAGTGTAGCTCAAATCGCATAGCTTATTTCGAGTTCTGAGTGCAGTATAGATGCACTCTTGCTGGGCAAGGCAAGGTGACATCAGTATACTTGCTACATATCCTCGCCTTTTGGGCAGTAGTGAGCTAAAATGTAACCAAGTGATATGTAGTTCAATTATTCCCTGTCTACCAGAAATTTCACTCTGATAATATATATAAATAAAGGATGAATACATTTTAATAACTGATCTGAGAGTTGAGAGCTGTATGGATTCAGTGGATAATAAGATTTTCTTTCTCCTCCACAGCAGTGCTTTAAATGCAGATGAGTTCAAGTAGCTAATCATGGTTATCATCTGCTGCTTATTGTATGAGCACATCGCAGATACCCATCAAATTTGGCATTAACTGGCACTACTTTTGCCAATGAAAACCTCTGAATGGAGCTGGAGAATGAAGTATCTTCTCTGCTTAAGATGAAGATCCCTTCTCTGTGTAGGCAGTTGGGTAGTGCATGTGGGGAAGCTTCCATTGATAGAAGTACAGCAGCATAGCTATGGCTAAATAGAAAACTCCCATACCAGGAGAGTCAAGCTTGACTGTCTTCAAGTTCCTTAGTCCCCAGAGTTATTTCACAAGTACTTCAGTCACTCACAAAAACTGATATTGGAAACAAAAATCATATTTCATTTAAGGAGTTTTGTCTTTTTTTTAGAATTCAGTTCTCAGCACTTTCTTTCTCACATTTTCACCAGGACAATTTCAAAGGAAGCATTGAATTTATCAACTGCAAGTTCACATATCCTTCTCGGCCTGACATTCAAGTTTTGAATGGCCTCTCAGTGTCTGTTCAACCTTCCCAAACACTTGCATTTGTTGGAAGTAGTGGATGTGGAAAAAGTACAAGTGTTCAGCTTCTGGAGCGTTTTTATGACCCTGAGAAAGGACGTGTGGTAAGCAGCTTTCACTACTCAGATAGTTTTAGTGCTTGTCAGCTGCAGAAATCTTCAGGCTCAAAAGTTATTCTGGTGTTACATAAGAGATTTCACCAAAGAGTCACTAACTAACATTTACACAGCTGAGGTCACCTGAGTGGATTTTCACACTGTTCATAATAGGTAGTAGTGCTCTCAATCTTTCCTCAAATGCACAGTCTAAAGTTCTCCAATAAATTGGTGAACCTTGGCTGGGTCTCTCTGCTGATGCTAAGTAACAATCACTAAGGGGCCCTAGAGAGAGGTAACACACATCTCTACAGAAATCCAAGCACATAGATGGTGCTAGCATCAGGGAGAGTATCAGCTTCACCGATACCCTGCTGCCCCAATCCTGCCCTGCAGAATCCACATAGCCAAGTGCAGAGAGATCTAAGAAGGTTAGGGAAGGAGAGAGGGCAATCGGGGGGCTGCAGGAGAGCTTCCACCCCCAGAAGCCCGCAGAGCCAGCCCAGTCCTCCCCATCGGGGGCTCGTACCCCATTCCTCCCTCACCTCCTTCCACTTACCCTTCCCTAGCCCCCCTTCCTGATGTACAAAATAAAGATAACGTTTCTTCCAACACTGACTCTGTCTTTATTGAACAAAACTGGGGGAGACTGGGAAAAGGAGGTGGGAGAGGGGAAGAGAAAGGCTGGGAGAGAGGAGGGCAACTACAATGATCAGAGGTTTGGAACAGGTCCCATATGAAGAGAGGCTAAAGAGAGGGTGCATTCAGAAAAGTTCTTCATGAGTTTCCATAAAGAAGGACTAGAGGACACCAAAGGAAAGGAATGGGTAGCAGGCTTCAAACTAGTAAGAGAAAGTTGTTCTTGACAAAGCAAATAGTTAACCTGTGGAACTCCTTGCTGCAGGAGGCTGTGAAGGCTACAACTAGAACAGAGTTTAAAGGGAAGTGAGATCAAGTCATAGAGGTTGGGTCCATGGAGTAGTCTTAGCCAGGGGGTAGGAGTGGTGTCCCTGCCCAAAGTTTGTGGAAGGCTGGAGAGGGATGGCACGAGACAAATGGCTTGGTCACTGTCTTTGGTCCATCCCCTCCAGGGTCCCTAGGGTTGGCCGCTGTCGGCAGACAGGCTACTGGGCTAGATGGACCTTTGGTCTGACCCAGGATGGCCATTGTAAGCTTAGGGCTCAGGGTCGGAGGTCTCAGTGGACCCCCTTGATTTTCATGCACACCTGCTCCTGGGTGGCCAGGCTGGCAGCTCTCCTGCCCTAGACGGCCACTTTCCTGTGCCTAGTGCGGAGATCGTGGACGAGGTCCACGATGTCCGCACTAGCCCATGAAGGTGTCCTCCTCTTGCGGTCCAGGGCAAGCTCCCGGGAGCCGCCAGCCTGGTCCCGGGAAGAGGGGTTGGGCTGGGGGACATCGGGTGGGTGGCTCTGTGCCATGCCAGGTGCAGTGTCTGCTGGCTGGGTGCTGGCAGGCTTGCACCTGGCACGGGCACCGTAGCCAGCCCGTGCCCCTTTAAGGGGTCCGGGGCCGGGAGGGGGGCATAGAGTTTCCCTGGTGTTGGCCAGAGTGGCCACCAGGGAAGCCTGGGGAGGGCTAGCCTCCCACTAGTTCGAATTAAGGGGGTACACACCCCTTAATTCGAACTAGCTAGTTCGAACTAGGCTTAATCCTCGTAAAATGAGGTTTTTCCTAGTTCGAACTAAGCGCTCCGCTAGTTCGATTCAAATTCGAACTAGCGGAGCGCTAGTGTAGCGGCTATGAATGTTAGTTCGAACTAACGTCCGTTAGTTCGAACTAACATTGTAGTGTAGACATACCCTTACCTCCTTAGATCTGTGTAATTTCATGGATTTCAAGACCTAAAGGGGTCCTTTTGATCATTTAGCCTGACCACCTGTGTAACACAAGTCATAGAATTTCTCCTTGTAATTCCTGTGTCATGCCCATTACTTCTGAGTGCATTAGATAATTTTGATGTAAAAATTTTCAGTGCCTAAGAATCCACTACATCACTCAATAAATTGTACCTGTAATTAATTCCCCTCACTGCTAAAAATATGCACATTATGTCTCGTCTGAATATTTCTAGGTTTAGCTTCTAGCCATTGGGGCTTTTGAGGTCTTTGCATGCTAGAGTAAAGAGCAGACTGCTATCAGAAATCTTCTCCTCATGTAGGTACTGAAAAATTTAGCTTGTTTTTCAAGGAATCCATAGGCAAGCAAAATAGTCAAACACATGCTTAATTTTCAGTAAGTAACTATTCCAGGGAACTTCAGTAGGTTTATTCACATGCATAATTTTAAGCGTGGCTTTAAGTACTTTGGTGGTTCAGAGTCACACCCAATATATATTTATTTACTAAGAACAAAGACGCTAAATCTAAACAGTATTCTTATTCAAGTTACTTAAAATAGTGTGATGTCTTGCAGACTTTATTTTACGAAACTGTATATATTTAAAGCCTTGTTGTCGGGACTGTTTTGTTTCATTCTTTGTATGTTCCAGTTATGAAATGACGTATCATATTTTGTCTTTTTTTACTGATAGTTAATAGATGGCCATGATACCCAGAAAGTAAATATACAGTTTCTTAGATCTAAAATTGGAATAGTGTCTCAGGAGCCTGTACTATTTGACTGTAGTATTGCTGATAATATTAAATATGGCAATAATTCCAAAGAGATCACTATGGAAGAGGTTATAGAAGCAGCAAAGAAGGCCCAGCTGCATGACTTTGTCGTGTCCCTTCCAGATGTAAGTATACACTATTTGTAAGGACAGTAACAAACTAAAAAAACCAAAATCAAACAGATACCATGATGGTGTCTAAACAGTGGAACTACAAAAGTTCAGAAAGGCAAGATATTTGTTGTAATGAGATTTCTCACCAAAGTAAACTAAATCTTTCCACGTGACAACCCTGTACTTTATTTTCCCAGATATCAGGGTGGTAGAGTGGATGGAGAATGACATTTGTTTGTGTGTGTGATTTATGCTATGGGGATTTGGGATTTGATTTTTTTAACTGTTGGACAAATACTTTGAAATTCTGAAAATACTATTTTCTGTTGGTTATTTAATGTTTAAACTCCAATAGGAGATACCAAGGAGTGTAACCAAACAGAAAGGAGAGGAGGCATGGTTTCATGGACTCAGGACCCACTCCCTGCAATATTATCTCAATTTAGGCACTATTATAATTGTGGACATGCTCACTTAGGAATAAAATTTCCCTTATTGTATATTTTTCAGAAATATGAAACTAATGTAGGGGCTCAGGGATCCCAGCTTTCTCGTGGGCAAAAGCAACGCATCGCTATAGCTCGGGCTATCATACGAGATCCTAAAATTTTATTACTGGATGAAGCGACATCTGCTTTAGACACAGAAAGTGAAAAGGTAAATGTGCAATAAAAGAGAACTAGGGAGATCCAGTATAATTATCTAGATGTGTTCTCATAAAAGAGATGTCCATACTAAGAATTCAATTTTAATTTTTCTGTCTGGTACAGAAACTTTGAAAAGTACTAGATAAAGAGAGACCCTAGTATAAGAGTCAGTATTTGCTCTTTGAGTAAATTCAGCCATCAAACCCTATTTATTACATTCTAATATATAAATACAGGCAGTCCCCGGGTTACGTACAAGATAGGGACTGTAGGTTTGTTCTTAAGTTGAATTTGTATGTAAGTCGGAACTGGTACATATTGTAGGGGAAACTCTAGCCAAACATTTCTCCAGAGCTCAGTTTTATTCTCCCACACTTCACTTCCCTCAGTCCTTTATTCTCAAACTGAGGTGTCTGCTGAGAAAAGCCGCTCCGCATCTCCCTGGTCTGCTGGGGGGCGGGGGAGGGGGCGCTAGCTTCGTGTCTCCCTGGTCTGCTGGGGGGAAGCAGCTAGTGCAGGGTTGCCTCACCCCGTTTGTAAGTAGGGATCCGATGTAAGTCGGATCCATGTAACCCGGGGACTGCCTGTATACAAAACCAACCAGCATAACTGCTTTTAGACTTAGAGGTTACTGAGGTCACCTTTCTTGGTGTTGTTTATACTAGTTCCATTTTCAAAGCTTTGCAAAGTTTCACATGCTCAGTCATTGTACATTAAAAAATAACATTAAAATAAATATGTGACTAAAAGCCTGAGCATGCAAAAATATCGTTAACTTCAATTAAAAACTGCAGCATTCAGACACAGAATGCAGTCAAGAATTTGCATGGCTTTCTTGCACCTCGAGATGAAAGTGACACTGGGAATTTTAAACAACTTCAACATTAAAATGAAATTCAGGAGAACTGAAAAATTCATGTATAATGTTGAGAGTTATGCATATTTGCTAATTCCTCCTGTATATCAGCAGTTTAGTTCATGGGCCAGCCTAACACATCAGTAACTTCACCTTTGATTCAGCTTTAGTTCATATATGCAACAGTAAATTTTAGAAATGCTGAACCATCTAATTAGTGGTATAAAACAGTGGTTCTCAAACTTCATTGCACCACAACCCCCTTCTGAAAACAAAAATTACAATACAACCCTGGAAACGGGAATCAAAGCTTCATGCTGCCCAAATCTTGAGCTGGAGGCCAAAGCCAAAGGGCTTTGGCTCTGGATTGAAGTTAGGAAGGCTGTAACCTGATATGGCTGACTCACAGTTTGAAAATGGCTGGTACAGAATAAAAAGAAATTTGCCAGATTTTGACCTCCATTTCAGCTTGCATATTTTCATTCTAATACTTTGTCTATTGTCTGCAGACTGTGCAAGCCGCATTGGATAAAGCCAGAGAGGGACGGACCTGCATTGTCATAGCACATCGGTTGTCTACAGTTCAACATTCTGATATCATAGCTGTCATGTCTCAAGGCATTATTGTTGAAAAGGGCACTCATGATGAACTGATGGCCATGGAAGGAGCTTATTACAAACTTGTCACTACTGGAGCACCAATTAGCTGATTTGCCACAGGCTGTGGGTCAACTTGAAAGATGATACTTTTCTAGTAAATGAGAACTCTACAGTTGGTAGGGCAATGCTGGTATCCCTTTGAGTTATTATATGGTACAAAATACTCTGTCATATGACAAGTTACATGAGAAACTACTGAGCCTAATATATACAGTATCTGGCTTTCTGGAGTAAGCAAGCCCTGTAGGATCATATATGGTGACTATAGAATAGGCTGATTTCAGTCAGGAGATAGCCTCACCCATTGCACAAGGAAGAGAAGGAAATCTCCTGATAAGAAAGCTACTTACCAGGAGTTGCTTGGAGCTACTCAAGTGTGAGGAACGCACGTAAAAAAAATGGCTTTGTAGTTCAGCTGCACAGTGCCTTACTTGCTTGACTATGTGACAATCAAGACAGAATCTACCCTACATATTACCACGTCACAGCAGGGATTGCTTCTTTTGGCAAGTTATATGGCTAAAACACAACACCAAGTGTATGATGATATATTTTATTTTTGTGATGAGATCACATATTTCCTAACTTGAACGTTTTACAGACAGAATTAAAATAGATATTGTCAGTGGGGTTACACAAATCTTTTTTTTGTCCCACCGTTTGTCTCTTTTGTCTGTTTAGATTGTGGAACATTTTGGGTAAGGACTGTCTTATATACTGTTGGCTGTGTCTAGACTGGCATGATTTTGCGCAAATACTTTCAACGGAAAAGTTTTTCCATTAACAGTATTTGCGCAAGAGAGCATCTATACTGGCATGTGCCTTTGCGCAAAAGATTTCCTTTTGCGAAAAAGCATCCATGCCAGTATAGATGCTCTCTTGAGCAAGAAAACTCCCATGGCCATTTTAGCCATCGGGCTTTCTTGCGCAAGAAATCAACTTGGCTGTCTACACTGGCCCTCTTGCGCATGAATACTTGCACAAGAGGGCTTATCTCTGAGCAGGAGCGTCAGAGTATTTGCGCAAGAACCACTGATTTTGGACAGTACAAAGTCAGTGTTCTTGCGCAAACACTCGCGGCCAGTGTAGACAGGCGGCAAGATTTTGCACAAAAGCGACCGCTTTTGCGCAAAATCTTGCCAGTCTAGATGCATCCTGTGTGTCTGTATAGTGTTCAGGACCACTGAGCCCTGACCTACAATGGTGGATCTAATGCTAATTGTGAAACAAATTAAAAAAATAATAAAAAAGTTAGCTTAATGTCACTATGATAAAGAAAAAGATTGAGAAGAGTAACAGATCCTGGTAAAGAGTATTTCTTCTAAGTTAGCCACATTATTAAATGGCCTCAACTAAATGATTTGAATATGAATAAATACTCAGTTAAATCAAGTAACACAATAATTATTTTTCACTGTTATTTCTTTCTTACCTTGAAACTACGCTACCTAAATAGAAAATGTCAAATTTTCATCACTGGGGACCATATAATGTAATTTCTTTTTAAGGAGAATTTAAATATTCTGTAAAGTTTATAGAATAAAAAAGGGCTCCATTTCTATAGATCAAGAAAAATATTCACAGTTGTATTAGATTGGGTTGACCTTTTTACATATAAATTATCATGCTTCAAGGCATAAGCTAAATACGAAGTGAAGGTTAGGAACAATTTTCCTCTGCAGTTTTAGATTATTCCATAATTCTCCAATTTGAGATTTATTGCACCTTTCTCCAAAGTCTCTTTTTTGACCTGCCTAATTATACTTTTACACCTGACTTACAGGATTTATGCCCCTTTCTATTTTTCTTAGCAGAATTTGACCCAGTTTTTTAAATGATGCCTTTTTGCCTTTAACTGACTGATTTACTCTGCTGTTTAGCTACGGTGGCATTATTTTGGGCCTCTTTCTGCTCTGTATTTTAGTTGGGGTTATACATTTAGTTTGCACCTCTACTATAATGTTTTTAAATAGTTTCTATGCAGCTTCCAGGCATTTCACTCAGGCTATCCTTAGGATATATGGGGTCCCACGCAGTGCTATTAAACGGGTGCCCTTATGCCTGACAGCAGCAGGAGGGGGCAATTTTTCGAGATGTGATTTTATAATCTTCAGCAACACACTAATGAACGATCTTCAAATTTAGACTAACATCCTGGAGACTAACATGTTTGAGGAAATATTACAGAAATGCGTAACTGTCAGTAAATCCAGAAAGGGACAGCATATACCTGCGGGTTGGCACATGCCTGTTAAATGGCACCATTACCACTTGAATGTCTCTACAGGTTTTGTGTTGTGGATATCAGGCATGTGACTGGGGTAGGGAAGGAGGCAATGCCTGAAAGGAACAATCTACTGAACTACCTCAGCAACTTTCCCAGCCCTCTTCCTGCCTCTTACACTCACTGCCCTCACTTTCTCAATTGTTTCCTTTTTCCAGTGCAAAGTCTGATCATTTCTTGCTGTGAATTTTGTCCAGGCTTCTTTCCTTTCAGACAGTGGTTCCCAACCTTTTCAAGCATACGGACCCCTTTTCAATCTGTTAATATTTTACAGACCTCCTCTCCAGGGGAGCAGCAGGAAGCGCTGGCAGCACATCCCTTGGTCTGCATCCACCTCCCTCATCTCCCTGCCCCTCCATCCCCTGCCCATCCATGGAGGATACGGCAAGGGGGCTCTCATGGCCAAAGGCAACTCCTGCCCTGGCACTCTGTCTAGGCTGGGCACACAGTCCTGAGGGAGGGGAAAAAAAGAAAAGGGAAAGAAAAGTAAGGAACAGACCCACTGCAGGACTGGGAGGGGAGAGGGCTGGAGCATAAATAGCGGAGCAGGTGGTGGCGGGAGGACAGATGGTGCCTCTTGGGGTATCAAGATCTCATCCTGAGGGCAGGCGGCAGCGTGCGTGCAGCCTGTTGCAAATGGTGAGCCCCGGGCCAAGCCTTACTTCTCTTTTCCTTTCCTAAACTTTCCGTGGGCCCCTAGGGTCCACGGACCACAGTTTGGGAGCCACTGCTTTAAAGAGATCCCTGAATCACAGTACCAGGCTGGATGTCCACTGCACCCTGCTGCAGAAACTGCTTTGAGATCTTCCCGCTGTCCAAATATGACAGAGAACTAACATATTGTCCTCCCCCGCTGCCCCCAACACTGAAGCTCCTTCTGTAGATCCCAAGCAAAGCAGGCAAGAAAATGAGATACAAAGCTGAGTAATTACCTCTCCCCTCTCTGTCCAGCCGCCAAAGGAGCCCCATGCAAGCCCCTAGACAATACACATGCTTGTCTCCCAAACCAGATTAAAGGACCTGTGAGATTGGTGCAGGGCTGGAATGGGGGATGGTAGGAGGGAGAAAAGGCTCCTGTCTCCAAGACACATGCACGACTGGGGGCCTGGAACTAGGAGAGAAGAGACCGCAGTAAGGAAAGGGGGAGCCTAGGGATGGGGGCCCAGCTGCTGGCTCGGAGACAGAGAGTGAGGCAAAAGGATTAACAAGGGTGCTGCACACACAGAGCAGCAAAGGAGCCAGCTAAGCTCCCCTTCTCTCCACTCGCACAGGAGAGGTGGCCAGGGAGCACAGCAGAGTCATACCCCATTGCAGAAGAGAGGGCAGGAAAGGAGAACCTGGCACAAGCCCACAACAGAAGGAGGAGCAAGAGAAGTGGGGTGGAAGGGAGCCCAGCTGTGGTGCTCCCTATTCTTCTCTGCATGAGGCTATGCTGGCAGATGGGAGGGCCGATCCCAGAGCATCCCTGACTGGATCAAGTTTTTATGGCTTGAGCTGAAGTGTTTCTAAGTTGCATACCATGATGCCACCTTGTGTGTATGGCCTCCTGACACAGCTGCAGCCCCTTAAACATACTCAGCACATGCAGCTTCATAAGGGCACCCAAAAATTTGGTGCCCCAAACTTTCAGATGCCCTATACAGCCATGTATGTTGCATATGACTAAGGATGGTCCTTATTTCACGCTTGTGACTGTTTCTTTTAATTTCTATTTCAATAGCTCTCTCCTTGTATAGTACACCTGTTTGAAGCTGCGCCTGTGTTCTTTCCCCCCTTACATAATTACATTGTGGTCACTATTACCAAGCAGTTCAGCTATATTCAGCCTTCATTTTGTTAAGCTAAACAATGCCAAGCACCGAGTCACCTCTCAAGATAGTTTTTCTATACCTCTGATTCAGTGGGCATCAATGCCAAAACACTAGACTAGCTGGACCACTCACGTGAAGTGGTATGACAGGTCCTCTATTCATAAGCTTCTATTGATTTTAAGAACAGTTTAAATTATGTGCAAGAGGACTCACTCCTGGGGCTGATTTGACCACAGAATTACTCTCCTCTCTCTAGGGATTATGCCAAGGTGAGCTCCATTAATTTACAGCCAGGGTTCCGTATAACCCTAGCAGTTGTGGGTCCCACAAGCCAAATACACAGGAAAGCCTTGGAACTTAACTTCCTTTATAGGTGTGGAACCCATCACAAAGGTATGAATAAAGATATTACCTGACTAGAACACTAGGGACCACATCCTAATGATTTAAACAAACAAACAATGGATACTTAAGAACAATTTGTACCTTCTCTATCAGCTTCAGGGTAGCATGAACACTCTAATTGACTTTCCCTCCTCCCTACTATTGATTTTGGAACTGGACCTTCAATAGGCCATTCATCTGAAGAAGTGGGCTATGCTCATGAAAGCTCATGATACCATCTACAGATTTTGTTAGTCTTTAAGGTGCTGCTAAACCATGTGTTGTTCTTTTAAGTTGTAGCTACAGTTCATCTCACTGCAGGTAGGGAGCTCCTGGCTAGCTAACCTACTTTCTCAATTGCTCTGGCTTCTTATCAGCATCTCAACACCACAGATATGGGGGAGGGGAGAGACATCCTGTTTAGTTTTCACTAACAGATGTGAGGGAATTATGTCCTAATGTAAACACTACAGGAAATTCATTCCCTGTGGCCCAAAGTGGGTTGATGTAGGCTAGTTGCACAAATTAGTCTGCAAAAACTGCAAAAGTTAAAAGCGTGGGCATGCAATGCTCTGAAGTAATGAAGATACATCTAGTTATGGTAACTGAAGTTCTGGTCTTTGGTTTAAAATGATCATGCTATGAAATCACAGCTGAAGCTTAATTTTCCCAACTGCTTGGAAAACCTCAGTTCATTTAGCACAGAGGGAAATTCTGGAGATCAACTGTCTTCATCTGTTAGGAGCCTTTGGATGCTGAAGCTCCTGAACTCTGCAGAAGCTTAGCTTTAGATCTGCAGAGGTTAGAATCTTCACTAAATAAAATCTACAACCTCCTGTTCTTCTGATAACATTCAGGTAGTCCGGTGGCTACCTAAATAATTGGGGTTGGTAAGCCAGGAATCTTCTGTAACTCTTAAAGCCTTAAACCTTAATTTAGGCAGTGAAAGCTACTATGAACAAATCCTTTTTAGCATCTACATCTTCTGCATCCCACCAGAACTGTGGCCAATGCTAGATAGGAGCTATTCCCTCGTGTCCACAATTTCCAACAGCACTTGACTGTGATATAGCACAACCTGCTTCCAGATCTTCTGCTTCCATGGCAGCAGTCAGAGGTGGTTCTCCTTGCTCCTGTCCTATCATTTGTAGAGCTTTGCACAGATATAACATTTGTATCCACATCCGCATCTGTATCTGCAAATATGAGCTGCATATATCTGCATTAACATCCTGGATGTGGATATCTGCAGATATAAAGCAAGTATCCACAAATGTGCAGGGTTTTAGATACAAAATTTGTATTCTCATCCGCATCCATATCTTCAAAAATGAGCTGCGGATAACCACATGCATGTTCACAGATGCGGATACCCAGAGCTGAGTGTGGGAGTAGGTCAGGCTGTTGACTGGGGGAAGGGATTTGGGGTGTAGGAGGGGTTATGGTGTGGCTCCAAGTTCCAGTTGGTGGCATAGTAGGGCTAAGGCAGGCTTGTGCCACTCCTGGAATTGGCCAGCATATCCCTGAGAAAAGCAGGTAGCTCTGCACGCTGCCCCTGCCTGCAGGCACTGCCTCTGCAACTCCTAGGAGTTGTGGTTCCTGGCCAGGACGTGTAGGGAGCCTGCCTTAGCCATGCTACACCACTGGACTTTTAGTGGCTGATCTCTCAGTTTGGCTTTGGGAGCCTCTGGGGGTACGTCTAGACTACACCCATTTGCCGGCGGAAGGATGCAGATTAGGCAGGTCGAAATTGCTAATGAAGCAGAGATTTAAATATCCCATGCTTCATTAGCATAAAAATGGCTGCTGCTTTTTTTTGGCAGGGAGCTTTGTCAGAGAAAAGCAGCAGTCTAGAGGCTGATCTTTCACTAAAGAAAGCCTTTTCCGATAGATCCTGTTTACCTCGCTTTACATATCCTGGAAGACTGAGTCTGATTGCGGGAGGCTCCTAGTGAAACCAGGAGGGTTGGCAACCCTACTCAAGGCCTGTGTAAAGCTAACCATAAGCACCTGCATGGAGGGTATAGCTGTGAATTGTGCAAAACAAAAACTAAAGAACGAAAGGGTCAAAAAAAGTAGAAAATAAAACCAAGCAAGCAAAGAAAAAAAAACCTCTGAAAGATATTTG